>NW_007157142.1:192739-201969 GCF_000164805.1 Carlito syrichta | reverse complement strand
CAAAAAAAAAAAAAAAAAAAAAAAAGGGATAAGATAAACCAAAACATTTGCAGAACATATAACTAACAAAAAATCAGGGCCAGGCTCAGTGGCTCAGCCTGTAATCCCAGCAATTTGGGAGGCCGAGGTGAGTAGATTGCCTGAGCCCACAGGTTCGAGACCAGCCCGGGAAATTTGACAAGACCTCATCTCTACAATAAAATCAGAAAAATTAGCCGGGCATGGTAGCGTGTACCTGTAGTTCTGACTACTTGGAAGGCTGAGGTGGAAGGACTGCCAGAGCCCAGCAGGTGGACCCTGGGGTGGCCATGAGTTTGCCACTACACTCCAGCCTGGGTGACACAGTGAGACTCCAACTCAAAAAAAAAAAAAAATCAGTTTCCAGAGCATACAAAAACATGTAACATCCATAAGTATAAGATAAAAGTCCAATATAAACATATCACAGAAAATGAACATGAATGGCAGGCAAATACATGTCTGTACATACGCACATAAACACACATAGAAAGAGGAAATAGTTAACTCATCAGAAAGAGGAAATAGTTAACTCATCAGAAACTAGATGTAAATAGAAGTGAATCATGATAAAGCACCATTATACACATATCATATTGGCAATACACAAACAAACAAATAAAGCTGACAATAGTAAGTATGTATAATGAAAAGTGCACTTCCTCTCATCCCTGCCCCTGACTACCAGTTCCTGTCACCACTGGTATAGTCTTCTTTCGTGGAATGCTTATGCAGAATATTCTGAGACCGGTTATTGAGCAAAACTTCCAAAGATTTACATTTAATTCTCCTTCTCAGTCTCTTGAGAGAGAGAGAGAGAGAGAGAGAGAGAGAGAGAGAGATTTACAATTTCTAAAACTGTCAAGACATTTTGAGGCCAGGCGCAGTAGCTCACGCCTATAATTCCAGCACTCTGGGAGGCCAAGTTGAGAGGATTACCTGAGCCCATGGGTTCGAGACTAGCCTGGACAACTTGGTGAGACCTCATCTCTATAATAAATAAAAAAATAGCCAGGTGTGGAACTACGCATCTGTAGTTCCAGCTACTTGGAAGGCTGAATCGTCTGAGCCCAGCAGGTCGAGGCTGCAGCGACCGCAAGTGTGCTATTGCACTCCAGCCTCCAGCCTGGGTGACAGAGTGAGACTCCAACTCAAAAATAAACAAACAAACAAACAAACAAATAAATAAATATAGTAATAAAAAAGGACATTTTGAGTCACAATCTCCACACAAATTGATCTTAACATACCTACCATAGGTTTTTGTGAACTTCCTCCTTTTGCTTCACTATTTCACTAAACCCCAGCAACTTGAAATCTCCTATCAGCATCAATTATATACTAAACCTGAAAATATTATTACAAAATGTAATAGATCTCAAAGCAAATTCAGCATCTGTCCTGTGTTCTCTATCTACTCTGAAAACCAACCAACCAAGCAGAACATGGTTCCATCTACCAAATGACAGATCTTTACTAGTGGCATCAAGATTTCTTTTAACGCTTTTGAAATCATACACACGTCTTTGACATCTCCTTCTGCCTCGTGTACCTAGACTTGGCCAATATGCAATCATTTCCCTTGATGTCTCTTGTTCACCTCTGTTTCCATCACTACATCAGTCCTTTCCCCTCTCCTCAGGTTTGGTAGCAGAGACGGTAGGGATTAAGCAGGGCTCTTCCTGAGGAAGTAACATTTGGGCTGAAATCTGAAGTGTAAGTAGGAGTTAGCTAGCCTTTACTTAGTCTTAACTAAGAAGGGAAGAGCGTTTGAAGCAAAGCAGGCCTTGAAATGAAAGGCCTTGAAATGAAAGAAATAAGATTTTCTTCTGGAAATAAAAGCTAGTAACAGAAAGAAAGAGTAAATGGAAACATGGTGTCAAATAAAGCTAGATTGAAATTGACATACCCTGGGATCAGATCATTCTGCATCACGCAGACAGGTTAAATATTTCGACCTTATCCTTAGATTAATGGGTAAACTAGTGCTATTCAATAAATAGACACGAGACCAATACTATATTTTATTTAGCTTCAAATATGCAAAATATTATCATTTTAATATGGAATCAGTATAAAAATTGTTAATGAGATTTTCTCTATACACTTACACACTTCTATTTTACCACTTGCAGTGCATTTTAATTTAGATGCTAAGTTTTCAACAGTTAAGTGAAATATGGTCTTTCTAATAATAAAGTTAGTTTAACAGAAAACCATTTTATCCTGATTCAGTTTTCAAATTTCAATTTAAATTAATTAAAAATACATACAATGAAAATGTTAGAACCGTTACACTGGCCACACTGCTAGTGTTCTGTAGCCACATGTGGATGGTGCCACAGACACTGAAGAGTTTTAAAAATTATGCAACCTGATCTGCACACTTAAAAGTTTACTCAGGCTGTTGTGTAGAAAATGAATTAGACTAGGTAAAAAGTAGATGAGGAACAGAACATGGAAGGTTATTGCCGAAGTCCAGCCAAGAGATGATGATAGCCAGGTCCAGAGTGTATGGCGGGGGAAACAAAGAAAGAAACAGATGCAAACAATATCCCAGAAGGAGCTATCAGTGTGGGGTGATGGGCGAAGAATATATCTTTTGTCAAGAAGAAGTAAAATAACTTATTCAATGGATATATTTGGCAGCAGATTGAAAGCAGTTGGAGGTTAATTCATTATTTCAGAAGAATTAATCCAGAATGCAGCACAGAGAGAAAAAGAGATGGAAAATACAGCAAGACTAAGAGAGAGTGAAAAATGTCCTACCTCAAATGGAAGGTGCCAAAGAATGTGTCCAAGAACATGTAAGTTCATTCATCAGCTTTATGACATCTGAAGCAAGTTAAAGTGATCATCAAGAGAAATAAAAAAAATGGTCATGTCTACTTAGTTATGTCTACAGTTACATGGAACCTCTGATTTTATACCTTCAGAAACTCTGAGAAGCTGTGAGGGAGAGGCAGGAGCTGGTGGAACTGTCACAGCTGCAGATGGACTCAGTGACGAACTGACAGAGCAGCCTTCACCAGCTGACTCAGTAACCACAGACAGTCAACAAGAAGACGTTGCAGTTTACACAACATCGTATCAATAGATTTCTGAGGTTCAACACATCCAGTTTTCATGATCGGAAGAAACATTGGAATGGGTAGTGTAGAAGAACGAGAGTGGGAATGATTCTGGAACAGAGACATTGGAAGGAAACGACCCGCAAAAAGGCGTTTCTTTGTATATCAAATAGCAGTAATACAGCTTCCTGATGTTTGACTAACTGGGATGTTAATTCTGACTTGAGAATCTTTTGTGTAAATTATTATTTTTTTTGAGTTGGAATCTCACTCCATTGCTCAGGCTGGAGTGCAGTGACATGGTTACGGCCACCCCAGTGTGGACTCACTGGGCTCTGGCAATCCTTCTGCCTCAGGCTTCCAAGTAGTCGGAACTACAGGTGCACGCTACCATGTACGGTTAATTTTTTGATTTATTGTAGAGATGACGTCTTGCCAAGTTGCCCAGGTTGGTCTTGAACCCATGGACTTAGGCAATCCTCTCACCTTGGCCTCCCAGACTTGGGCCACCGCACCTGGCCTGCAAATTATTTTTGTTAAATGTGGATTTTAAAGGTACTTAAACTTTTTTTTTTAAGATTGGAAAATATTATTTATTTAAAAAGTAGATTACAGAGAGAGAGAAAGAGAGAGAAAAGGGGGATTCACCTCCCTCAGACTGGGAGAGGGACAAGGCTTACAGAGAAGCATGGCATGGGCAAAACTTTTTTGTTTTCTATACACTTGTTGCTCTGTATGAATCCTGTATGCATCAGATATTGTAATTTATTGCTGTCAGAGAATGGTAGAGAGTTGCTTATGTTCGTTTCAAATCACATGACCTTTGTAATTCAAGTAAGCAGCTGGCTTAATTCACAATATTGGCCCTTTTAATAAAATATAAAGCTGGCATTCATTTTAAATGAAAATTACTTTTATTACAAATGAGAGTTTATTTTGGTTATACATCTTGCATCATAATCTAGTTAGATGTTTAGCCTTTTCTTTTTTTTTTTTTGAGTTGGAGTCTCACTCTGTCACCCAGACTGGAGTGCAGTGGTCGTTCCCGGCCACTGCAGCCTCGACCTGCTGGACTCCGGTGATCCTTCCTCTTCAGCCTTCCAAATAGTTGGAACTACAGGCGCACGCTACCATGCCCGGCTAATTTTTTGATTTATTGTAGAGATGAGATCTCGCCTGTCCAGGCAGGTCTCGAACCCGCAGGCTCAGGCAATCTACTCACCTCAGCCTCCCAAAGGCGTGGGATTACAGGCTGAGCCACCGAGCCCGGCCAGCCTTTTTTGTATTTATTAAAATTTATTTTTTTTTGGAAAAGCACGCCAAACAAATCTAGTCCTAACAAAAGCTCCAATAACCAAAACTATATTAACCAGCACAATGAGCAGTGTAAACACCAATAATGGACATGAAGTTTAATATGGAACACAACATATGATTCTGCATTCACTTATTCAATTACTTTTTTTTTTTTTTTGAGTCAGAGTCTCACTCCGTCACCCAGGCTGGAGTGCAGTGGCATGCTCACAGCCACCCCAGTGTAGAGCTGCTGGGCTCGGGTAACCCTTCCACCTCAGTCTTCCAAATAGCTGGAACTACAGGCATGTGCCACCATGCCCACCAAATTTTTCTTGATTTATTGTAGAGAAGAGGTCTCACCAAGTTGCTCAGGCTGGTCTCAAACCCCTGAGCTCAGGCAATCCTCTTGCCTCAGCATCCCAAAGCTCTGGGATTACAGTCTTGAGCCACTGCGCCTGACTCATTTTACCTTTTTAATTTAAATGTGAAGTTTCCTATTATACTATGAGAACCAAGAAACATCAAGACACCATTGTGTGTACAGACCCTCTGCACAGGTAAGTAAAGTAATGGAGGACAACATTGAGTGCTACGGACGACCTGACATAGAAGCTGCCAACTTCTAGCGGGCTGTCTTGATCTGTGTAATAAACTAAACTTAGATAATGTAACTTTGTATAATTTAGTAGTGTGTACTTGGGTTGTTTCTTGTGTAAGGTGAGGATTTGTATTTTTCCAACTATTCTCTTGGCATTAACTTGAAGTTGCTTTTTTTTAGTTTTAATTTTTAAAAAATATGTTTTTTAGTTTGCCCAAAAGGAAATTTGAGTGAATGTCATCTTTGAGGGGCACTCAAATTTATAAGGTAGAAGCAATTTCCCAGATATAGGCTAAACAGAAACATTGACTTTGCTAAAAAGAGACTCTGGAAGTTTAATAACTTCTTCAACTTTTAACCCCCATTTAAAAAATAATATTCTTGTCTGGGCTCGGTGGCTCAGCCTGTAATCCCAGCACTTTGGGAGGCTGAGGCGAGTGGATTGCCTGAGTCAGAGGGTTCAAGACCAGCCCTGGCAACTTGGTGAGAGCTAGTCTCTACAATAAATAAAAAAATTAGCTGGGCGTGGTGGCAAGCACCTGTAGTTCGGGCTACTTGGCTGGCTGAGGGGGATGGATCACTGGAGCCCAGCAGGTCGATGCTGGGGTGGCCGTGAGTGTGCCACTGCATTCCAGCCTGGGCTACAGAGTGAGACTCCAACTAAAAAAAAAATCGTCTTTATATAAAACCAAAATAAGAAAGGGAACAATTAAGCAAAATCAACTATCATCCTCCTATGTTGAAATAAACAATGTAAATACTTTAGTAAATATCATTTTTCCTTTACTTTGCTAAATATATATATTCTTATAAAAATGGACTTGTATTAAGTATACTATTTGTAATATGCTTTTTTCACTTAGCAATGTATTGTGAACATCTTTTCAAGTTAAAAAAAAAATGTTGACATGATTTTATTACCATATGGAATTTCATAGAGAAGAACTCCAGTGTTAATTACTTTCTAATTGAGTTTAGACAAAATAAGTTCACAAGGTAAGATGGACAAATCCCTTCCACAAAATTAAGTGAACCCATCAGAAGGGAATAGTAGCAGACATTCACACTCTGGTTCAGCCCCAATTTACTCATTAAGAAACCTGAGTTAGGCCGTGTGTGGTGGCTCATGCCTATAATCCCAGCACTTTGGGAGGCTGAGGTAAGAGGATTGCCTGAGCCCACCAGTTCGAGACCAGTCTGGGCAACTTGGTGAGACCTCATCTCTACAATGAAACAAAAAATTAACTGGGCATGGTGGCACGTGCCTGTAGTTCCAGCTACTTGGAAGGTTGAAGCAGAAGGACTGCCTGAGTCCAGCAGGTTGAGGCTACTGTGGCCATAAGCATGCCACTACACTCCAACCTGGGCAACAGAGTGAGACTCCAACTCAAAAAAAAAAAAAAAGAAAGAAAGAAACCTGAATTAAGCACACTCACTAAACTGGTAGACACATTTTGAGTCCTCATTATGATTAAGAGAAAAATTCCTAAAGCTGCCAATGGGTCAGGTGGAAGTTGGAAATTTTATTAATTCAGAAGGAAACAAATGCAAACATTTCCATGGTTTTTGGGGCAGAAAACGATCCATCAGCTTTTCTGAAGAGAACATTAATTCTTAGAGAACAAGAGTGAGTTATTGATAAACATATCGGGAAACCTGCCTGTCAGTAATCTGAACACTTGAAGATCTTAAAATAGTTGTGCCTTCCAGTGGATGACAAAGCTCACACCGGGAGGAGCCCTCTGTAGGTCACCAAGGCAGAAGCAGCGCAGGACGCAGCTCCTGTGGACACACAACATTGACACACAGCAAGCAACAGCCTGTGAGAGCAACGTGGCTCATGATCTTAAGGCTGTTATGGACTTCTGCATTGCAGGAGGTTGGATTATGAAAACAGAGCAGTCTGGTTCTATTTTTGCCAGTAGCGAGCACTTAGAAAAAAAGCTGGGCAAAGGCCGAGTGACTCAGGTTGCAGGATGGTGGTTCTCTAAAGGGCCAGTGGCAGCCACAAAAGGCATTTCCTACGCAGCTCCAAACCTGAAGGGGCCTACGTGCCTAGAAAGGAGGTATTTATGAAAGAAGGGCTACAGCACATGACTCTCGTAAAGTTGACCTCTGAGAGAAGCAATTGTTCAGTGAGATCTATTCTGGGGAATAGACGCAGAGGGAAGTCCAGCCAAGCTCTGTTTATCACACAGAAAGTCTATAAACCAGAGACAGTAACTGGAGCATTGGTGTGGCTCTTCAAACTCTGCAGTTTCTAGGATTTGTTATTCTTTTTATAACTCCATTTTTGTGATGATTATTTTTGCACATAAACCATTTCAGGCTTAAAACATAAAACAACCACTCTATTTTGTTGGTCGGGTATCTGGAGAGGACAAGGCAGAGATGGCTTGTCTTTGCTCCTCAGTGTCTGGGGCCTCAGTTGGGAAGATTTGAAGATGGGAAGTAACCTGAGATGGGCTCCAAGAGCATCCCAAGGCTCCTTCACTCCTGGGCAGGTGCCAACTAGGAAAGCTGCTCACAGCTCTCTGTGTGGTGTGCCTTTTTCACACACAGGATGGTGGCCTCAGGGTAGCTGGACTTTGACTTGGTGGCCCAGCACACAAGCTGAAAGCTGCATGACCTTTTCCAGCCTTGCCTCAGACGTCACATGCTGGCCCCTCTACTGCATTCGATTGTTGACAAGCATGTCACAAGCAGGGACGTAGACTTCATCCTTGGATGGAAGGAGTGTCCAGGCCACATGGTGGAAGAATGTGTGGGATGGCATAGGGACAGCATGATGCTGTGGTCACCTTTGGAAAAAGCAGTCTGATGCGTTCATCTATTTTGCCACACAGAGACATGTGACCAGTAGAAAACATTTTAAATGAATTCTGTCTGTGTGGGAAAATGTATCACTGGGGGAAGCCCTGGGACCTCCCCAGACCATAAGACTGCCTAAAGAGGATGATCAGGAGAACATAGAAGGTGGGCCCGGGCTTAAGGAGTGACTCTGAAAAGGAGCACTGTGACAGTCAGACCCAAGGTGTGCCACTGTCCTGCAGTGTGCACTGTGCCCTGGTGGAGAACCTCTTACAACCTTCGGAAGGACTCGCTTGTGCACATTCACATGAGCTGAAGACACCTGTCCCACCTCCCGAACAGTCTTGATATCCCAAGTGATGAACTTGGGGCTTTTTGGCAAACTTGAAACACATCTCATTTCAGCTTGGTAGAACTACAGTTCACACTTAGAGGAGTGCTTGGCAGGAGACCTACTGATGTGATTGCAGGAGCTTTAACGTGAAAATTTAAGGAAATGGAGAAAATGCAAATATAAAATACAAAACAGGAGAGTTGAATGGAAAAAATGCATCATTCTGTTCCTGTGGATTTCTATTAGTGCTGAGAGACTGGGTTGACAAATAAGTTTACTCTTTTAATACAAAGTGATAAAACTCAGCACCACCTAGCATCTTTCTCCCTTCCTCCTGTCCTGTTTCCTGTAAACGCTCTCTTTTCCCAGAATCTCTCTTTCAGTGAAGCAAGATTCAGAGAAATCGATACTTAGACTCTGCTTTTCTCTTAAGGGATCACGCTTCTCTCCCACATCTTCCTTAAACACACACTAGGTACATTTTTCAGATTCCTCTGATAGAGGAAGTTTGAGAGCCTACCAGACATGGGAGACTGAATGCACTAACCAGAATAAGATGTGACCCATCCAGGAAGGGTGGGCTGTTTAATTGGCCACACCTGGGTCAACCCAGATAAGAAACTCATAGAGGCTTTTGAGTATAAAATGATATATTTGTTTGAGAACAGAACATTGCAGTGGGAATACGCAGCCACAGTAAACTCTGTGCGTAGTTAGAAAAAGAAAGACAAGGGTTTTTTAAAGAAAAAATAAGGAGGATTACATAACTGTTTTGAGATCACTATCCTTGGCTACGGGGATCAATGACATGGGTGGTGCCATTCGAGGCTGGACAGACAGCTGCTGGGCAGATGTCCTCACAGAAGTATTTTTTTGAATAAGGTTGTAACGACCTCTGTGCAAACTGTGGTTTTTGCAGTCTTTTGTGATAACTTTTGTTATCAGGCATTTCATTGCCTCTGCCGGCTCTATTTGTCAAGGTTTTTTTTTCTTTTTTAAATACAAGTGGCTTCATTAAATTAAATTAATTAATTAATTATGGCCGGGCTTGGTGGCTCAGCCTGTAATCCCAGTGCTTTGGGAGGTTGAAACAAGTAGATTC
>NW_007157142.1:162742-192457 GCF_000164805.1 Carlito syrichta | reverse complement strand
CAAAAAAAAAAAAAAAAAAAAGTTAGTTGGCTGTGGTAGTTGGAAGGCTGAGGTGAAAGGATCTCCGGAGCCCAGCAGGTCAACTCTGGGGTGGCCAGGAGTGTGCCATTGCACTGCAGCCTGGGAGAGGGAGTGAGACTCCAATATATATACATATTATTTTGTTATATATAATACTATTTTTCTCTTCTCTTCTTCTGGATTTATCACATATGATCATTTCTGCTTCTGCATCTCCAACAAGGGCATCTTCACTGCGAAGCTCTGTCTTATTCTGCAGAAGTTTGTCAGATTCTGCAGAACCCCAGCTCCATTTATTAATTTATATATATAAATTAATTAATTATTAAGTTGGAGTCTCGCTCTGTTACCCAGGCTGGAGTGTAGTGGCACAATCACGGCTCACTGCAGCCTTGATCTCCTGGGCTCAGGTGATTCTTTCAACTCAGTCTCCTGAGTAGCTGGGACTACAGTAGTGTGACACCACACCTGGCTAATTTTTAAAAAATTTTTCGAAGAGGAGAGGTCTTACTAGATTGCCTGGCTGGTCTTGAACTCCTGGGCTCAAGTTATCCTTTCACCTTGGCCTCCCATGTGCTGGGATTACAGGTGTAAGCCACCACACCTTGCCTTGACTTTATTTTAATTCTGACAACTACACATCTATGACAACTCATGCCACAGAAAAGCAGCACAGATGTCCATTAGATAAGGCATAAAGCCAGGGTCAGTTATCTCAGGAACCAACTGAGAGAATAAAAAGAGGAGCATCAGAGAGTGGAGACAAACTCCACCATCACAATTTTGTCCTGCAGCAGCCTAACACTGCTGGATGGAGCTCGTGTGACCAATATTGCGAACCCCATATCCTTCTCCCAAACTTCAGGCAAGACCTCAACATGCCAAAGAAATATCTGGTCACTGAAGAGAGGATACTATCCTAATCACAGGAGAAAATAAAGAAGGACAGTTCACAACAATAGCTCTGAAAACTGAGAGATCATTTTCCCATTGGAGAGCAAATGTTTACCTTAAAACAAAGATAATCCTCTGTCGCCATCTAGTGAACAAATATAGCATCACCCATGTAGGATGTGCCCATCCTTCAGGCCCTCCTCGCCCCAGCCGAGCCCTCAACCTCTGGAGATCCTTCAGCAGCTTCTGGAGCATCATACCGTGCATGTGTCCCAAAGTTCTGGTGATGTCCTGAATAGAGAGCCTCAGTTGCTGCAGGGCTTGGAGCAGGGTGTCCTGGCTGGGCTGTGAAATGGCATTCACTCCCTGGACGAGTGCCTGGGGATGAGATTCACACATCCAACTCAGCAGCATTCCCTAAAGTCTTTGAGCTGTAAGTTTCCTGACTTCTGTGGGAACCTGGGGAGGGGGCCCTCTGACTATAGGACGTTTTGTCAGAGGTCCCTGGCAGCATCCTAAATTAGGTCTGCTGTGGGGTCTATCTGAGGGCCAGAGTCTCTGGGTATCTCCCAGACAAAACCCTGGGTAAGTTTTTCTGAATCTCTCCACTAGCTTCTCATAGCTCTCAAGGGCCTGAGCTCTATTTTTTTCTCTTCTCTTCTTCTGGGTTGATCACATCTCATGATCATTTCTGCGTCTGCATCTCCAACAAGGGCATCTTCATTGCGAAGCTCTGTCTTATTCTGCAGAAGTCTGTCAGATTCTGCAGATCACTGGCTCCAGCATCCCCTCTGCCACAAAGACTTCCTTATCTGAACTGCACTCGGAAGGCTAATATTTGATTTTGCACTTCCAGTAGACCAAACACAGGGATGGGAATTAAAGCAACCATAGGGTTTCACGTTTGAGAAAAAAAGATGTTATAACAGTTATGCCAGGGCTAGTCACCCTACTAAGGACACAGTAGGCACTCAACATATGCTTTCCAGAGAAAGTGGTAAGAGATGGCGTAAATCAAACGTCTTTAGACAAAGCATAAGTGCTCAGTTGATCACAGGTTGCTCCATTTACCCTGATTTTCTGTTGCCTAAAACAATACCTGTTTATGGAACGGACAAATGGTCAATTCCAATTATATAAGAATTGAAACGAGGAAGCTAATATTGTGGGCTAGAACTTAGATTGCTTCCCCTTTGAGTTAAAAGAAGGGGGGAGGGAGCCCCCAGAACTACAGGACATAGCTGGGAGCTGGGGATATCCTCCCACACTACCCTTCCCTCCTCTTTTCCCAGTTTAAGATAATGCTTTGGGGTGACGGATGACATATAGGGAGCCATTGGGATGTGTCTAGATTTCCAGCTTCCAGTGTCAGACACACTACTTTTTTGTTGTTGTTGTTGGAGTCTCACTCTGTCACTTAAGCTGGAGCGCAGTGGCATGCTCACAGCCACTGCAGCCTCAACCTGCTGGGCAATCCTTCCACCTCAGCCTTCCAAGTAGCCAGAACTACAGGCACACACCACCATGCCTGGTTATTTTGTTGTTGTTGTTTATTTATTGTAGAGATGAGATCTTGCCAAATTGCTGGTCTGGAACCCATGGGCTCAGGCAGTCCTCTAACCTTGACCTCCCAAAGTGCAAGGATTAAAGGTGTGAAACACTGCGCCCGTTCAGACACACTACTTTTTAAAATGAGGAGTACTGATATAAAAAAATGTTTGGAATAGCTCCATTCATTCCTGTCCCTCATGTGTTCACCTGAGAGATAAGAGGCGGGATCAATCAGGCAAGCACAATGGGTGTGAGCTGCTTGCTATTATTAAGGATAACACTTGAACTAGTAGGACAAGGTTGGTGTTCCTCTGTGTTGAGGGATCTACTTCAGAGAAAGGCACCAAGTGGGAAGTAAAATTCAGACTTGTTTCTCATTCAAAAGAAGGAAGTGATGCGAGTTGAGACGATACCTTAATTCCAGGCACTGCCGCTTTCTCCACCAAAGCGGTCACCAGTATAAAACCACGCAGGCTGTCTCCCCCAGGAAAGGCGATGATGATCTCCAAGTTCCTTGGGAAGGAAACAATCACTGGTTAGAGTTTTGGAGGTTTGGAGATGATACTGTGAGTTTTCACAGCCCATAGGTCCCCGCAGAGTTAGGTAATGCAAAGTAGAATTGGTGTACTACAGTACCTTCTCCGTAGGGTAGCCCTGAGGATTAGCATCTACCTTCAGCTATGTTCAGGGAGGAAAGAGAGCCTATCAATTCAAGCTCACATTCATGTGAACTGAGGACCCTTCAATTCTAGCCTGGTCTAGATAGTCCTAGACCTTCCTCCTGATGAAATGATCAGCTGAAACTGGGATGGAAAGTTCTTAGCAAAAGGAATAGCTGATTCTTCAAAAGTCAATTAGATAGCCCATCACATCATTCCTGTCCAAAGTCAGAGAGTCTTAGAGCCAGAGTAACCTCAGGCAGCAGGTAAGTCCATGTTCCCTTTCAGAGGTACAAACTATGACCCAGAGAAGTAAGCAGCTTGTTCGATGAGATCATATAGCTGGTTCGTCTCAGGACCAGGTCAGAAAGAGCTTCATAATTCAGGCCCACTGCTTCTAATCTGTTACATTTATTTATATATACAAATTATATATATATGTATATTTATATATATGATCTTTTAACCAAATGCTATATAATGAATGGGAGCTACAAGGCTACTACAAATAAATCATTTTTAAATGACCTGCTGTTATTTAAATGAATTCAAATATTCTAGCTATAGATACAGTCTATAAACCTCAAAACTTAATTCCACAGATCACTTTTGTCCTAAACATTCTAGTCATGAGAAAAGGTGGCACACAAACAAAACCCAAAACAAAACAAAGTCAGGACTTTCATTGTCCAAGCAGGTAATTCCCAGTTTGGGAAATGATGTCGTCACATTTCACTCCCCAGTGTCCTGAGTTCAAGCATTTATAGTGAACCCCTTTATTTCCTGGGTTTGATGACCACAGCTGAGGTTTGGTTATGGGAGAGATGACATTGGCCCAGAGGTTGTTTTTGCTCTCTAGGGGAAGTAGAGCCCAAGAATGTCTGGACCAGATGTACCTCATGACCTGTAGTCTGTGTAATCACAAGATATTTCAAAGGTGTTCTTCCAAGGCTGTAGCAACCATTCCCTACAATCTGGCTTTCCATAGAAGTTATAGTGAGATGAGGAACATGTCTCAGACCATTTAACTTTTAAAGGTCACAGAAATTTGGTAAAGGTCTTTTTTTTTCTTCTTGCATTGTCCTTTACTTGTTTTATTATATACAAATTGGAAAATATGGATAAAAAATAATAATCCCCTCATTCCTACAAGACAGAAGTAATCACTGTTAACTTCTGGATTATTAATTTTTGGCACATTTTTTCTAGTGTTTTTTATGCATTTTATATAGTTGATATTATACTATACATATAATATGATGTGCTTTCTTTTTTGTTTTATTGCAAACTTTTAAGGTTAGCATGGATTCTAAAGTGAGTAAAAGATTTCTGAGAACTTACCCAATTTCCAGAGGTCTGGTAAAATTTCAGTTATTGACAACCATAAAAAGGAAAAAGAAAATAAAAGAGCAATTTAATTCGTACACTAGATATACATTGGACTCATGTGCAATGTACATGCAGACACACACACATCCACGCTTCTTTGAACACCACAGGCTGTGACTAGACTAAGGGTTGCTCTGTGATGAAGAATGAGACACATCTCAACTCACACATCAGTCCCAGATATTTGGTCTTTGGCCATCTTGATACATTATTTCGCTTCTCTTGTCATTACCATAAAGCCCACATTTTTGTTCTATTACTCCTATTCATCTTTTAGGACTTGCTTAGAGCAAGCTCTGCCTCCTCGCCAAGTTTTTTGCTGATTTTCAAAGCCTGCATTGATGCCATTTCTCTGAAATTCAAATATTGTTTGTCACTCTTTGACATTTATCATGTAGTGCTTTTGGTTTTTTGCTATTTAACCACTTGGAGAATACTCTGCTTCTGCTTCTTTCATTTCTTCCCAGCACTTAGCTCTGTGCTAGGCATATTAAATGACTCCAAAAGATAATTACCAAGAAGAATAACTGGTGAGAACCAGGACCATGTTTCCATCTCTCAGATAACACTGGCCCTGCACTCTCACTTCCCCAGAAACAAGTTTTCTGTGGTTGCATTTTCAATTTGAACACCCCAGCATGGCCATTTCCCTTCAGTTTTCCCTTCTTCTCTCTTTCTCTTTGAATCATAAATCCAGCTTATTCATTACTCAATACTTGATCAGAACAACTTACGCACATATATTTACTATTTCTTTCCATCCAAAGCAGATATATTTATTATTTCTTTCCATCCAAATTCTGAGCCACATTCAGCAGTTTTCAGTGGTCATCAGTTTTGTGATTAAAGCAGAATTGGTCAAAAGATCACAATGAATAATTATAAAAAACATAAACCTATAGACCTCAGAGTTCCTTGGAGAGATGATGTGACCCATTCTCACTTCTTCCAAGAAACATATAAATAAGTCCTAAGAGCTAAACTGCCAAGTAATGTTTAATCCTTTAAAGTAGAATCCCATCACCTTCTCTGGCAATCCCATGGTTACCCACAGTCCTTAAACTGAGGAAGTTCTTTCTCATATCTAACCTCAATGAATCTTCAATTATTTTGATCAGTCACATAAGAAAGTGTTTTCTCTTTCATCTATAGCCTAAAATAAATTTGACTATATAATATATAAATGAAGTTCAAAGGTGAATTTCACCTCTTCCATTCAGCTCTCACTATTTATTGGATTTCTCTTTTGTTAAAAACTCATGCCATTTCTTCTACAGACAAATGCCCCCATTCCTAACCCAACTATCAAAGTGATGATGTAAGCTTGGTGGGATAGATGGCATCATTAAACAAATTCTCAATTCAACATACCTAGAGCACTAGTCCATAACATTCATTCATGGTCATTATACAATGGTCACTACTGAAGACCCTGGTTCTGACTTGATTTGGATGGAGGGCATTTAGGGAATACACAATGTGGTGAGAAAGAACAAATAAAGTCTGATTATGCAGGAGCTTGTAGGTCAGGTTGTGATTCAGATGTCATCTGGAAACAGACATATAAAAGTGGTCTAGACCAATGTATTCAGAGCAGATTGAGAGGAAATTTCTGGGGACTGTGATTTTTTTAATTTGTGTTCAAGTTTACCCCTTCTTTGGCACCATAAAGTTGACATAAATATGAACTTCCCTAATCATAAAACAGCTGAAAGAGAATGGGTGTGTCCTGTGGGTAGAGGTGAAATAATAAGACTACCTCTTACGACACTTCAGTCTTTGAAATTTAAAGTGTTCTCTAATCACCAGTGAAATTCAAATCAAAACTATAACGATATACCACCTAATCAGTAAGGATGGCCACCATTAATTAAAAAGAACAACAACAACAACAAAAAACCCACCAGATGCTGGCATGGGTGCAGAGAAAAGGGAACACTTCTACACTGTTGGTGAGAGTTCAAGCTAGTTCAACCTCTGTGGAAAGCAGTGTGGTGATTTCTACAAGAACTAAAAATTGACCTTCCATATGATCCAGCAGTCCCTCTCCTGGGAACATACCCAGAGGAACATAAATTGTTCTACAAAAAAGACACCTGCACACACGTTTATAGCTGCACTTTTCACAATAGCAAAAACATAGAACCAAATCCACTGCCCATTGAAAGTAGACTGCATGAAGAAAATGTGATACATATGCTTGATGGAGTATTACACAGCCATGAAATATAACACAATCATGGACTTCACAGAAAATTGAATGGAGCTGAAGACCATCACATTTAGTGATTGGTCACAGAAACCAATAACTAAATACCACATGTTCTCACTCATAAGTGGGACCTGGACATTAATCACATTAGCACTAGGGAAGGATTGGCAGTTGCTGTGCACTGCAAAGGGGGAGGGAGGGGATACATAACAATACAAAGGGTATCCAGTCCCAAATTAGGGGAATTGAAAGCTAGTTGGAGGTCCAAACTTCACCTGCATGCAGCCTACTTATGCAGTTAATCCTTACTTGTACCCTAAATCTCTATAATAAAATAAAATAAAATAAAGAAAACAAAACAAACAAACAAAAAACCCCCCAATGTTTTCTCTCCCTCTCTTACCCATATGGGTCCCTCTTGGTCCAGTTTGTCAGCACCAGGTCTGAGTGGACCAGGATAGGAGGGAGTCCCAAGTTCCTGGAGACTTCGACAAATGGAATGGCAAGATTTCTTGGCAGAACCTTTCAGATATAAATCCAGACAATTAGCATAGCCTAGAATGAATGCAGCAGAGGAAATATATGGTTGTGTTTTATTCCAGCAATCTCATGACTGAAAAATGACCTGAGAACCAAGCTTGACATTCATGCACCTCAACATATCTCTCTGTTAACAACTCAGTAGAAATATCATGCGTGAGCACACATTGCACTATATATGAAAATTACCAAGTTAGATGACAAACATACACACAGAGTATAAATAAACTCTGAAAACTGATTATGCAAAGAAAGACATTGACAAAATGTTTGAGCATAAATTTGGGGCCAAGAAGATTAGCAGTGAGGAAAAAATCTCAATAGATAGAAAGATGACAGATGGATAAATAGATGATAGATAGATGATAGGTTAATGATGATAAATGATAGACAAGACAGATGATAGATAAATACATGATAAATAGATTGGTTGATCAGCTAGAAGATAGATAGATAATAGATAGATAGATGAGATATATAGCTAGATATAGGAATATGTGTGCATGGATATGAGTCAGAGAGACCAGAGTACCCTAGAGAATCATGAGGAGCAGAATACCTCAGCCTGTGTGGAAATGAACTCTACTGTTCACTTCATATGTCAAACTCAATAACACCTTCAAGTAAGCCATCTCAGAACCCTCTTTTATCTGAGGGACCCCCTACAGAGCCGTATCTACCACAAATCCAGGAAATCTGCTTAGATCCATGGGAATCTCTATCTGTGTCGAAGGCTAAACGAATCTATACTCAAGCAGCACTCCTCTCCCTTCTCATTTTCACTTTCATTCCCCTAAAAGAGAAATATCTGCTAAAGAAGTCCTGCTCTGTCTTCATTTTCCTTTGGACTTTTAGACAGATATGGGTCAGCATGACTTCTTAGGTAGAAAACAATAAAGAGTTTTGGAATGTGTACCTCAGGTAATCTTTCTTTGGAAGGCAATGGGAAGTAAGGTGCTTACTTAACTGAAAGCCAAGAAGGGAGTAGAAACAGAAAGGAGATGCTCTGAGGTGGAGGCGGTGAGTGGCGGGTAGGGAGCCTCCAGGTCCCCCCAGAATGACAGGGACACAGCTGGGAGCTGAGGTCATCCTCCCCCACCATCCTTCCCTGCTCTATTCCCAGTTTAAGACAATGCTTTGGGGTGGCAGATGGCATACCGGGACCCATTGGGATGTGCCTAGATTTCCAGCTTCCAGCATCAGACACACTACTTTTTAAAATGAGGTGTACTGATATACAAAAATGTTCGGAGCAGCTCCATTTGTTCCTTTCCCTCAGTCTCATGTGTTCACCTGAGGGATAAGAGGTAGAATCCATCAGGCAAACACAATGGGTGTGGGCTGCTGGCTATTATGAATCCAAACAAGGATAACGCCCTGATTTCTGAGAAAGGTACACTCATAAAACATGGAAAGGAACATCAATTTACACTATGCATAGTGCATGTCTCAAAGTTCAGGCTGAAACTATTAAAAGTTATGCAAAAATTCAGGCTGGGTGCAGTGACTCAAGCCTGTAATCCCAGCAGTTTGGGAGGCCACAGAAAGAGGATTGCCTGAGCCTAGGGGTTTGAGACCAGCCTGGGGAACTTGGTGAGACCTCGTTTCTACAATATATCAAAAAATTGGCTGGTTGTGATAGCGTGCGCCTGTAGTTCTGGCTACTTGGAAGGTTGAGGCAGAAGGATCGCCTGAGTCCAGCAGGTCGACGCTGGCATGGCTGTAAGCATGCCACTGCACTCCAGCCTGGATGACAGAGTGAGACTCTGACTCAAAAAAAAAAATCAGAAAAAATTTGGATGACTTATTAAGAGTCAGAATAATAGTTGGCTGGATAGAAAGCAGTATTAAAAATAAAAATTTGTGTTGTAAATAAATGTCTATGGGTCCCTCTGGGGAAAGAAGGGCACATCAGTGCAATCAGATCTGGGTTTAGACCTTAGCTTTTCCACCAATTTACTATCTGACCTTGGTCAAGGAAGTCAACGTCTGCACTTCTCAACTGTCTGTAAAATGGGCATAGTAAAGCCTTACTGACCTCATGAGAGTGTGAAAAGCAATCAGGATAACAGGTATGTATAGGAGTACAAAATGCTGTGTGTTTTTTGTGAATTCTCAGAATCTGTCTTCAAATGCAGCTCTTTAGACATTCTTGGAAGAGGGTGCCAGAGAAAATAGATTCAATAGCTAATAAAAGGGAAAAACGGCTATCAGTTTAAAAGAAAATTAGCTTCCTAGTGAAAAGAAAAAAAAACCTTCCATTTAAATGAGATCTTCACCTTTTGTACAATTGATACCTATCCAAAAGAACAAAAAAGAGTCCATTTTCCAGGAGACAGTGCAGTACCAACCAGCATACCTGCAGGTGCAGCCTGCTTGCTGGATGACAGTTTGGGTCTCTCTCTGTCCCTTACCTTTTCGGGCTGCATCTCTCCCTCCTGCCAGACATATCCCATGGAAATACAGCTCAGGACCAGATGGGCCAGGCGCTGCTCCCGGTAACCCTTCAGGATTTGGCAGTTCAGAAGGGGCATCTGTTCAAGAGACGTTCCAAAGACTATGAGTGATAGGGGTGGGGACAGCAATAGGGATTCTGGAAAGCAGAGCTCCTTTGGGTGTGAGAATATGGGTTCTGTTGCAATGATGGAACAGAGAGCCTGCGCACACCTATTTACCCTAGATTTAGGGCACTGCAGTATAGGAGGTGGTCTATATACTATTGTTGAGGAAGAGCCTAACCACTCCACTTGAGCCCCAAAATTGTCCCCATGGTTGCTGTGCCACACTCCGGTCTCCATCACTAAAAGGCACTGCTTAGTTGGAGTTGTAGAATAATTAAGCCCAAGATTGAGATAATTTATTCCATAGGAGTCCCTCATGGCAATTTTGTAATCCCGCCTTATCCAGCCAGGTGCTTCCGTCTACTTGATACCAATGAACCCTGAAAGAGCCCTATCTTGTGGGCGTCACTGTCTCCATTCAATATGGACACTACCCGGATGTGAGACTGGCTAGGACTTTTCCACCCCCCATGCCTGACTCTTCATTGTCAAAATGAGGATAACAGCAGCGTCCTGGGACATTTAAACTCTGTACAGAAGTTAGTTATCAGTGACAGCCCCATCAAAACAAACATGAGATTCTCAGTCCCCCCCCCCCCCCCCAGTACTGCACCGCCTGTCCTGCCAGCCATCTGCTACCTCCAAGCTCCAGCCTCCTTCCCCGGCCCCACCCCATATCTAAACGCAGCCTGTGCTGGATATTCCTCGGTGCCCCCTCCCGGGCCCGAAGCGCCAGAGGGAGGACGGCGGAAAGTATTTTGGGTGTCCTTTAAAGCCCTAGGCCTCGCCAGGTGGGCGCGGATCTGTTCTGACCAGGCACCGGGCCGAGTCCTGACGTTGGTACCCTTCCTCCTGTGACCGCCAGGGGGAAGCCTCTCCCCGTTGCCAGACTGCGAGTTTCCTCAAAAAGCAGATCGCAGACTCGCAAACACCGGGTTCTCCAGGCATGTAGGAGAAGGGCAGGTCGGAGTGGAGGCGGGCGGGGACCGGGGGAGGATGGAGGAGCCGGGAGTGGAGTGAATGGGGGAGGGAGATTCTGCGTTTCAGTGGAAACCAGCTGAGAATTCTAATTCTAGTAATAATTACTCAGGAGTCCCATGCAGCGTAGTATTTCCTCTTCCCCCAAATCCAGAGGACAGTACTGAGACTCAGAGAAGAAGAAGTGTCTGCCCAGGGTCATAGAGCCAGGAAGGGCTGAGCCAGTTCTGCTGAATCCTTAAGTCAGCACCGCCCGAGAGAAATATGTGGGTCCTGTATGTGGTTTAAAAATTTCCAGTAGCCACATTTCAAAAAAAGTAAAAGAGAATCAAGTGACATTAGATTTAACAATATATCTTATCTGAGTCGGTTTATCAAGAATATTGTCAACATGTCATCAGTACAACGTAGATTGAGATGTTCGGCGGTCAATTTTTCAGTCTTCAAAATCTGTTAGTGTTTTCCTTCAGGATGTGTCCCAGCCACACTTGCGAGCTCCATACCCGCAGCTACCTACGGTGTAGCCCTAAAGCAAAGGAATAAGGTCCAAGGTGAGCATATTCCTCTTGGTTAGAGTCTTATACTTTTCTGGAAACTTCTTGAACATTCCAGAGTTCTTGACCTCGCTGCTCCAAGAAAACATACGTGTTTGAAAAAACAGCAAAAGGGTTTTAAAATGAAGACAAAACCCACATTTTTGCAGTGGGTATTTTCTTCCTCTTACAAAGGTAAAATGATTAGGAGAATAAACCGTACACCTAATATTCCCTTCAGTTTAAGGTAATAGACTGGATTGCATATTTTTGTCTCATCATAAGATGGAAAATAAGTATTTTGCAGAAATAGTTTAACTTCATTTCATCTTAACATAAAATGTTCTTATGCCTCATCACATGGCTAACTTTCTGATTTTCTTAATATCTGTTGTAATCTCCCTTTATGCTGATAGGAAGAGGCTGATTGAGGGTACTTTAGCTGTCACACAAGAGCCAGAGTCAGCATTTCCACAATTTGATTTCTATAACTCTTCTTCCACTGGTGTATCCTTAACCGAATGTCTGCATCTTTAGTCATTTGTTGCTTTGCTGGTGTCAACGTTATAGTAATTTTAAAGGAAAGGGAAAATCTGACTCAACTAGACTGAACTTCTAGAGAAGTTTGATGTCTTATTGAAATCAAACTTCCTTTTTTTTTTTTACAAAAGTAATAGAATGCTCACTGTAAAAAATATCAAATTCAGATGCTTATTTGTACATATCAATGTATGTACTGCGTTTTATAAAGAGAAAGTAGTTTCTACTAGCTTCAATATCACTCCTAGATATGTTCACTGTTAATGTAAATATAAAATGTCAAAGAATCATGTCATTATTAAAATATAAATTTATATATTGAATGCATATGTATATGCCTTACATATATAACATAAACATTTATAGAGATAATTATATACATTTTGCATAAATATATATGTAATACATATTTATACATTAAAGATACATATAATGGCATATGCCTTTCTCTTTTCAGTAAACCATATAGCAAAGATATATATATACATAGAGATAGAGAGAGAGAGAGAGAGAGAGAGGAAGCCACACACTCAAACATATACATTGCCATTTAATGGCTGTATAGTTTTCATTTAATTAACAGATCTATTTATTAATGGAAATTTAGGGGATTTAAAAATCTTTTTTCTTTGCTTATTTGACTGTTACAGTTGCTGCAATAAACGCCCTTATTTATTCATCTTTGTCCTTTTAAGTGAGTTTTCTGCAAGATAAATTCATAAAAATTGAATTGATGAGTCAAAGGATGTCAATGTTTATAACTGCTTCCCAAAACGATTGTACCAATTTGGTCTCCCACTGTCAACATGTGCTTTTCCCTACACATTTTGACTAACACTATGCTGAAGGTTTTTTTTTTTAATGTATTGCCAGTGTGATAGCCAGTTCATAGTTTTCATTTGTATTTTTATTCTTGAGACTGAGCATTTTTACCTATTTATTGTAAATTCAAATATCTCTTTTCATATCTTAGCTATTTATATTATTTGCCCATTTTTTCTCATTGATAATTCATCTTATTGATTTGGTGGAATACATTTTGTATTATGGATTTTAATTTTGACATAAACATTCTAAATTTTTTCCTAATTTATCATTTGCTTTTTAATAATTTATTTTTAACATCATGTGAGCATTACGTATATTATGGTTAGACACATTGAAAAGATGTACTATTAGAAAATTATTATTGATACTTTTTTCACAAGTGCATACAAAATATTGATCGCATTTTTATTCCTAAACCAATTTGTTCTAAATTGTATATGACTTTGAGGACATGAGTACATAATTATTTGTCCCTGAAGACAGGGGTATTAAAAATTCATGAACTAGTATAAATGATATTGGACTAAAACCAGAAATACTAATTTGTGGGTTTCCATTGCAATGGAGAGGCGCTCTACCAATTGAACATTTTCTTCCTTGGTGATACTCAACTAATATTTTGACCATGTCAGGCCTCAGGTTGGGAGAGACAAGCATGTGGTTTTCCCTCTTAAAGCCAGAATGCACTTTGAGGAGCTACTCAGAAATACTGTAGACATTTCTTTAGAACCTGCAGAATGATTCAGGGTTACGTGTTTACACTATTTTTTTTACTGAACATTTTGAAGTGCATGTCATAATTTTCTACTCATTTGAAATATTTTAGAAATTCATATCTTATGCATATAAATTAAATACATGTAATATCTACTTATAGCTTAAAGAATATACATAGATAAACACTTATTTACCCATCACCCAGCTTAAGAAATGAAATTTGACCAAAATTTTTGCCATTTTGTGTGTCTGTCATTGATTGTAACATCCTGCCTTCTCCTCGAGAGTACCTATTTGCTGAATTAAGTATTTGTTATTTCCTTGCTGTTTATATATCATTCAAAAGTCATATATGTATGTTCACGAAACAATATATTATGTAGTTGGAATGATTTTGAGTTTTACGTAATAGAATCATACTGAATACAGTACTTTCTGTGATTTGCTTTTCTCATTAACATTATGGCTTTGAGATTCATCCACCTTACTACATGAGCCTCAGTTCATTCGTTCTCACAGTTACTTTATGGGCTTTCCTAGTGTGATAAATAATGCTTTTAAACTCTCAGGGTACACATGCCCAAGTAGCTCAGAGGCATTTATATACACAGGAATGAAACTCTTAGTTAATAGGGATGTATATCCTGAACATGGTTGAGTAATGACAACAGCTTTTGAAAGGGGTTGCACCCACCCATAGTGAATAGAAGATTCAGATGCTTTATATTCTTGCCAATATCTAGTAATACCAGATGTTTAAATATTGTTCCAGTTGTGTGGTTAAAATGTTATCCAGTTATAGTTTTAATTTGCATTTTTTAATCCTTTTTTTTTTTTTTTTGAGTTGGAGTCTCACTCTGTCACCCAGACTGGAGTGCAGTGGCTGCTCCCGGGCACCGCAGCCCCGACTTGCTGGGCTCCGGCAATCCTTCTGCCTCAGCCTTCCAAGTAGCTGGAACTACAGGCACACGCTATCACACCTGGTTAATTTTTTTGATTTATTGTAGAGATGAGGTCTCGCCAAGTTGCCCAGGCGGGTCTCGAACACGCGGGCTCGGGCAATCTACTCACTTCAGCCTCCCAAAGCGTGGGAGCCACCGAGCACGGCTTGCATTTTTTATTCTTAAGGATAGTCAAAATCTTTCACATCTATTGAGCTTATGTTTCCTGTCCCATAATATGTCTGTTAATGTCTATTGAACACTATTTTGCTTAATTTAATTTAATTTTAGGGTTGTGAGGTACATGCAAGGATTTACTATATAAGTAAATTGAGTGCAGGTAAAGTCTGGACTTTTAGCAGGCCCTTTCTCCCCGATACTCAACCTGGTACCCAGTGTATGGTTGTGTGCTCCTTGTCCCTCCTTTCTTCTTCCCTCCTTTTGCAGTCTCCAGCATCTGTTGTTCCTAACTTTGTGCTCATGTGACCAGTGATCAGGGCCTGCTTGTGAGTGAGAGCATGCAGTATTCAGCTTATTGTTTCTGTGATAATTCACTTAGAATGATGGTCTCCAGCTACATCCATGTTGCTGCAAAGGACATGATTCTGTTCTTCTTTATGGCTGTATACTATACCATTTTGTATATTTCCCACATTTTCTTTATCTAGTCCACTTTCGATGGGCATTTGGGTTGGTTCCATGTTTTTGCTATTGTAAATAGTGCCACAGTGAACATAAGTGTGCAGGTGTCTTTTTAACAGAGTAATTTATGTCCCTCTGGGTATATTCCCAGAAGTGGGATTGCTGGATTGTATGGTAGCTTAATTTTTAGATCTTTGCAAAAATGCTATACTGCTTTCCACAAAGATTGAACTAACTTATATTCCTGCCAATAGTGTAGAAGCATTCCCTTTTCCCTGCAGCTATGCCAACACCTGTTGTTTTTTGACTTCTTTTTTTTTTATTTTGTGTTGGAGTCTTAGTCTGTCGCCCAGGCTGGAGTGAAGTGGCATGCTTATGGTCACCCCAGCGGCGACCTGCTGGGCTCAGGCAATCCTTCCACCTCAATCTTCCAAGTAGCCAGAGTTACAGGTGTGCGCTACCACGCCTGGCTGTTTTATTTATTTATTTATTTATTTTTTTATTGTAGAGGTGAGATTTCGCCAAGTTGCCCAGGCTGGTCTTGAACCCATGGGCTCAGGCATTCCTCTCACCTTGGCCTTTCAAAGTGCTGGGATTACAGGTTTGAACCACTGTGCCCAGCTTTTTTGACTTTTTAATGTTAGCCATCCTTACTTGTGCTAGGTGGTATCTCATTGTAGTTTTGATTTGCACTTTTTTGATAATTAGTTAGGTTGTACATTTTTTCATGTTTGTTGGTTGCCTGAATTTCTTTGAGACATGACTGTTCATGTCCTTTGCCCATTTTTTTATGGAATTGTTTGTTCTTTTCCTTTCAATTCGTTTGAGTTCCTTGTAGATCCTGGATCTTAGGCCTTTGTTGGATGCATAACTTGCAAATATTTTTATTCCCATGGGTTTTCTCTTTATTCTCTTGATGGTTTCTTTTGCTGTTTGAGTTTAATAAGATTCTACCTGCTAATATTAGCCTTTGCTGCATTTTCTTTTGAGAACTTGGCCATTAATCCATTGCCTGTTCTGCTGTCCAGAAGAGTGTTCTCTAAGTTTTCTTCTAAGAGTCTTATAGTTTGAGGTCTCATATTTAAGTCCTTGAACCATTTTGAGTTAATTTTATTCTTAAAGCTCTAGGTCCTGCCAGGTGGGGATGCATCTGCCCTTCTCTAGCCTAGATCTCAGGGGCAAGTTTAATTCTTCTGCATGTTTTAGCCAGTTATTCCAGCACCATTTGCTAAATATGGTTTTGTTTCTCTAACGTTTGTTTTTATCAGCTTTGTTGAAGATGAGTTGGCTGAAGGTCCATGATTTTATTTCCATATTCTCTGTCCTATACCATTGCTCTATGTATCTATTTCTGTACCAATACAATGCTGTCTTGGTTACTGCAGTCTTGTAGTAAATTTTAAAGCCTAGAAATATGATGCCTCCTGTTTTATTTTACTAAGGATTGCTTGAGCTATTTGGGCTCCTTGCTTCCATATGAATTTCTGTAGTCTTTTCTAGGTCTATGGAAAATAATACTGGCAATTTGATAGGAATTATGCTAAATCTGTAGATTGTCTTGGGTAGAGTGGATATTCTTGATTTTTTGAGCAGTGTTTTATTGTTCTAATTGTAAAGGTCTTTCACCTCTTTGGTTAGGTGGATGCCAGGATATTTTATTTTCTTGTGTATGCCTATTGTGAATGGGATTGTGTTTTTAATTTGTTTCTCAGCCTGATTATTGTTGGTGTATAGTAATGCAACTATTTTTTTGCAAATTGATTTTGTATCTTGAGACTTTACCATAGTCATATATCAGTGTGAGGAGGGTCTTTTTTTGTTTTTGTTTTTTGCTTTTTAAGTAGGGTCTTACACTGTCACCCAGGCTGAAGTGCAGTGGCATGATCCTGGTTCACCACAGTGACAGATCCCAATTCACCACAGCCTTGAGGGAAGAGGTTTTTGACAGACTCTCTAGGGTTTTCTAGGCATAGAATCACATCATTTACAAAGAGGGATAACTCAACTTTCTCTTCCTATCAGGAAATCAGGATATCCCTGATTTTCTCCTGCCTGACAGCTCTGGTTATAACTTTCAGCAATATGTTAAATAGAAGGGGTGAATGTAGTCATCCTCGTCTTGTTCTTAGGGGGAATGCTTCTAGCTTCTTCCCATTAGGCATTTTGTTGGCTGCAGGTTTCTCATAGATGGCTTTTATTATTTTCAGGAATGTTCCTTTGATGCCTAGATGTTCGAGGGTTTTTTATCAAGAAGGGATGTTGGATTTTATCAAATGCTTTTTTGGTGTCTAATGAGATAATCATGTGGTTCTTGGTTTTGCACCTGTTTATGTGATGAATTATGTTTATTGATTTACATATGTTGAACCAGATTTGCATCCCAGGAATGAAGCCCAATTGGTCATGATAGATGATCTTGAAGTGTGTTGTTGACTGTGATTTGCTAGAATCTTGCTGGCATTGTTTGCATTTATGTTGACCAGGAAAATTGGCCTGCAGTTTTCTTTTCTTTTTGCCATTTGGTGGTATCAGGATGATATTTGATTTATAAAATAAGCTAGGGAGAATTCCTTCCTTCTCAACTTCCTGCATTACTTTCATTAGGATTGGTATCAGCTCTTTCGTATACATCTTGTAGAATTCAGCTAAGAAACCATCTAACCCAGGCTTTTTTTTTTTTTTGGTAGGAAGGTTTCTTATAACTGAGTCGATTTTTTGGATTACTATTGGCCTATTGGTCTGGCATCAATCTTGGGAGATTATGTGATGCCAGAAGTTTCTCCATTTACTCTAGATTTTCATACAGATGTTTGTAGTCATCTCTGATCATCCTTTGAATTTCTTCATCTTTTGACTTTCCTCAGGCTCAGTTTTGGCATCATCTGTTTCATTTTTAATTGTGTTTATTTGAACTTTCTCTGTCTCTCTCTCTCCTGTGAGTCTGAACAGAGGTCTGTCAGTCTTATTTATTCTTTCAAAGAATCAGCTTTTTGTCTTGCTGATCCTTTCTATGGTTTTGTTTTTTGTTTTTTTTTTTGGATTATTTTATTCTACTGTGACTTTATTTTAATAATTACAATTTTTTTACTAATTCAAAGATTGAATTGCTCTTGACTTTTCAGCTCCCTTAAGTGTGACATTAGGCTGTTTAGTTGAGATCCCTCTGTTTTCTTGATATAGACATGAAATGTTATAAATTTCCCTCTCAGCATCACTTTCATAGTATCACAGAGGTTTTGGTATGTTGTGTCTTTGTTTTCATTTGTTTACAAGAATCTTTTTATTGCTGCCTTGATTTTTGTGTTGACCCAAAAGTTATTCAGAAGCATGTTGTTTAATTTTCACATATTTTTGTGTTTTGGAGGGTTTCTGTTGATGATGATACTTATTTCTATTCCACTGTGGTCTGAGAAGATGGTTAGTATGATTTCGAACCTTTGAAATTTGTTTGTGTTTGATTTATGCCCAAGAATGTAGTCGATCTTGGAATATGTTTCATGTGTTGATGAGAAGAATGTATATTCCATAGTTGTTGGGTAAAGTATTCTTTAGAAGTCTTTATGTCCAATTGGTCAAGTGTTGAGTTAAGGTTCTGAATTTTCTTCTTAGTTTTTTGCCTCAATGGACTGTTTAGAGTCTAAGGCTGTTAGGTGGGGTATGAATGTCTCTTACTATAATTGTAAGTCTGTTTATGTCCTCTCTTAGTTTAGTTAGCAATTGTTTTATAAATCTGGGTGCTCTTATGTTGGGTGCATATATACTTAATATTGGTATTTCTTGCTGGTGGATTGAGTCTTTTATCATTACACAATGTCCTTCAGTGTCGTTTTTAACTTCTATTGGCTTAAAGTCTGCTTGGTCTGATAAAAAGAATAACTATTCTTTTTCTTTTTTGTTTTCCATTTGCCTGGAAGATCTTTTTCCGGTCCTTTATTTTGAGCCTGAGTCTTCAGTGAGTCATGATCTTTTTGCTGGAGGAGAGTCTTGCCTTGATATCAATGGCTGCTGACTGTTCAGGGTGGTGGTTGCTGAAGGTTCAAGTGACTATTGCCATTTTTTAACATCAGACAACTATGAATTTTGCTGCATTGATTGAACTTCCCATCACAAAAGATTTCTTTGTAGCATATAATGCTGTTTGGTAGCATTTTTTTCACAGATGAACTTCTTTCAAAATTTGAGTCAGTACTCTCAAAGCTTACTGTTGCTTTATCAACTAAGTTTATGTGGTAATCTAAATCCTTTGTTGTCATTTCAACAATGTTCACAGCATTTTCACCAAGAGTAGCTTCCATCTCAAGAAACTACTTTCTTTACTCTTGTATAAGAAGCAATTCCTCATCTGTTCAAGTTTCGTCATGAGATTGTAACAATTCAGTCACATAATCAGGCTCCCTTTCTCTTCCTTCTCCTCCTCCTCTTTCTTTTTCTTTTTGAATTTTATTTTTGGAATGATTTTTTTCAATAGCTTTAGGAGGTACAAATAATTTTTGGCTACATACATTGTTATAGTGGTAAAAATGGATGGACTTTAAGTGTATTCACCACCCCCGCCTGTGCACATTGTACCTGATAGGTGACTTTTCATCCCTCCTTCCTTCCCTCCCCATTCTGAATCCTCAATATTTATTATGCAATTTTCTTTGCCATTGCAGATCCTTGGTTTACTTCTCACTAATATCTGAGAACATGCAGTGTTTGGTTTTCTTTTCCTGCATTATTTCACTTGGAGTAATGTTTTTCAATTCCATTCAAGTTCCTGCAAAAATAACATTATTTCATTCTTTTTGACTGAATAGTGTTCCATGCTATAGTGTGTGTGTGTGTGTGTGTGTGTGTGTGTGTGTGTGTGTGTGTGATTCCACATCTTTGTAATTGTGAATCATGCTGTGATAAACATACAAGTTCAGGTGTCTTTTTTGTATGATCACCTTTGTTCCTTTGGGGAGATACCAAGTATTGGGATTGCTGGATCAAATAGTAGATCTATGTTTAGTTCTTTGAGTAATTTCCATACTGATTTCCATAGCGATTGTACTAATTTACACTTTCACCAACAGTTTATATGCATTTCCTTTTCACCACATCCATGCCAGCATTTATTGCTTTTTGATTTTTTTAATAGTGGCCATTCTGACTGGTTTAAGATTTTATTTCACTGTGGCTTTAATTTGCACACCCCTAATAATTAGTGATGCTGAGCACTTTTTCATATATTTGTTAGCTATTTGTATGTCTTCTTTTAAGAGTTGTTTGTTCCTGGTGTTTGCCCGCTTTTCAATAGGGTTATTTGTTTTTCTCTTGCTGTTTTGTTTGAGTTCTTTATAGATTCTGGATATTAGTTATTTGTCAGATACATAGTTTAAGAATATTTTCTCCCATTTTGTAGGTTGCCTGTTTAGTCTGCTGATTCTTTCTTTTGTTGTGCAGAAACTTTTTGGTTTAATTAAGTCTCACTAGCTTATTTTTGCTTTTGCTGCATTTACTTTTGGAGTTTTAGCCATAAATTCTTTTCCTAGGCTAATGTCCAGAAGAGTTTTTCCTAGGTTTTTTTCTAGGATTTTTATGGTTTCAAATCTGACATTTAAGTCTTTAATCCAGTTTGAGTTAATTTTTGTATAGGGAGAGAGATAGGGATCAAGTTTCCTTTTTCTGTAAGTAGCTCTCCAAAATTTTTAACACCATTTGTTGAATAGGGTGTCCTTTTCTCAGTGTTTTTATCTGTTTTGTTCAAGAGCCATTCGTTGTAGGTTTTTGTATTTATTTCTGGATACTCTATTCTATTCCATTGTCTACATGTCCAGTGTTTTTGAACCAGAACCATGCTATTTTGACTACTGTAGCTTTGCAGCATAATTTGAAGTCAGGTAATATGATTCCTTCATCTTTTCTTTCTTCTTAGGCTTGCTGTAGTTATTCTGGCTCTTTTTGGTGCCAAATGAATTTTAGGATTGTTTTTTCTAATTCTGTAAAAAATGATGTTGGGATTTGTTAGGATTGTGTAGAGTCTATAGATTACTTTAGCTAATATGATTATTTTTAACAATGCTGATTCTTCTAATCCATGAGCATGGGATATTTTTTCATTTGTTTGTGTCTCTACAGTTTCTTCCATCAGCATTTTATAGTTTTTCTTGTAGAGGTCTTTCACCTCTGTGGTTAAATATATTCCTAAGTATTTTAGTTTTTTGACAGCTATTTTTTTTTTTTTTTGAGTTGGAGTCTCACTCTGTCACCCAGACTGGAGTGCAGTGGCCGCTCCCGGCCACCGCAGCCTCGACCTGCTAGGCTCTGGCGATCCTTCCGCCTCAGCCTTTCAAGTAGCCGGAATTCAGGCACGCGCTACCATGCCTGGCTGATTTTTGATTTATTGTAGAGATGAGGTCTCGCTGCCCAGGCGGGTCTTGAGCCCGCAGGCTCAGGCAATCCACTCACCTCAGCCTCCCAAAGGCGCGGGATTACAGGCTGAGCCACCCAGACCGGCTTTAACAGCTATTTTAAATGGAATTGAGTTCTTTATTTGATTCTCACTTTGGTTGCTATTGGTATACAACTGTGCTATTGAATTGTGTGTGTTGATTTTGTATCCTGAGACTTTACTAAATTCATTTACCAAATCCAGGAATCTTTTTGAGGAGTCATTGGGTTGTCTAGGTATAAGATCATATCATTAGTATACAGGTGTATTTTGATTTCTTCTTTTTGAATTTGAATGCTCTTTATGTCTTTCTCTTGCTTGTTTACTCCGTTGATGTTTTGACTTTCTCCGATGAATCATAAATATTCTTAATGGTATATAAAATGGTGAATTCTTTCCATATGGTTTTAAATTTACTTTGCCAAGATCCATCAGGGTAATTGCTATTTATGACAGGAATAAGCTCACAAAGTGTATTTCTTAAATAGTAAGACTTTAAAGTTGGAATTACTCCTTGAACCAAGGCTACTGAATAGATGTTGTGTTGTTAGCAGGCATGCAAACATGAAAGCTATAAAAGTCTTGGATAGCATCTTCTTCCAACAGAATGTTGTCTCATCTACATTGAGTGTAGCCACCTTCATCAGTGATCTTAGTGGGTATCCCGGACAACTTGCTGCATCTTCTACATCAGTATTTGCTGTTTCACCTTCCATTTATATACTATGGGGATAGCTTATTTTCTTAATCCTCATTAATCAACCTCTGCTAGCACCCAGTTTTTCTTCTGCTGCTTCCTCATCTTTCTCAGGCTTCATAGAATTGAAGAGCTAGGGCCTTGTTCTGGGTTAGGTTTTGGCTTAAGGAAGAATTGTGGCTGGTTTGATCTTCTGTTCAAACCATTAAGATTTTCTTAAATCAACAACAAACCTATTTTGTTTTCTTATTATTTGTGTGTTCATTGGAGTAGCACTTTAATTTCTTTCAAGAACTTTTCCTTTGCACTCATGACTTAGCTGTTTGGTGCAAGAATCCTAACTTTTGACCCGTCTCAGCTTTCAACATGCCTTCTTCACAGAGCTGAATCACTCCTAGTTTTTGTTTTAAATTGAGAGACATAGAACTCTTCTTATCACTTGAACACTTAGATAATGAACATTTGTATACTGGCCTAATTTTAATATAATTTTTTTTTGTCTCATAGAATAAGGGAGGCCTAAAGAGAGGGAGAGAAACACAAGAATGGACTGTTGGTAGAGCAGTCAGAATACACACATTTATTGACTAAGTATGTGGCCTTATATGGGCACAGTTCATGTTGTCCCCAAACAATTACAACGGGAACACCAAAGATCACTGATCATAAGCACCTTAATGATATAATAATAAGTACAAAGTTTGAAATATGGTTAGAATTACCAAAATGTTACATGGAGGCACAGAGTGCATACGTGCTGTTGGAGAAATGGAACTGAGAGAATTGCTGACACAGGATTGCCACAGACCTTCCATATCAAATATACAAGTTGCAATATCTGTGAAGCACAACAAAACCAAGTGCAGAAAAATGAAGTATTCCTGCATGTAGAGCAGTTTCAGAGTTGTTCATCTGTACCCCATGAAAAAAAAAGTTGTCAGTTAGAGCACAGTAATTATGTAAAGATCCTTTTCCTTCAACCTTACAAATTCCAGTGAAAACACTATTTTTCAAAGTAACTCAAGTCAGGCCCTTCGCACTTCATGTGGTTATGTCATGCACCTTTGGTCCAGTTAGATTTATTTGTTATGATCTGTATCCCATCCTGGGATTCCCCCAACATTCTGGCTTCTTTTTAAACTTTACATACATTAAAGTCCATTCTTTGTGATGTACAAGCTTATGGGTTTCACATTGCATAGCATCATGTATCCACTACCTGAGTTCCATCATCTTAAAAATTCTCCTGAACATTCCCTCTGTAGTCAACTACCCCTTTTTGCCTGTCTTTGGTAATCACTGATCTGTTTTCTGTTCTTATAGTTTTGTCTCTTCCAGAATGTGCTATGAATGGAATCAAACAATGTACGGTTTTGGGACTGACATCTTTCATTTAGTTAAATGTAGTTAGGGTTCATCCATGTCACTGCATAAATCAATAGCACTTTTATTTTTATCACTGAGTATTCCACTATCTATTCCACGACTCAGGATGTATATAGCACAGTCTATTCATTCCCCTGTTGCAAGATATTTGGGTTGCTTAAGTATTATTATTTTTTTTTGGTGGTTATGAATAAAGGTGTCGTATGCATTAATGTACAGTTTTTTTACGAATGTAAAATTTTAATTTACTTGGTTAAATAGTTAGAAATTGTATTGCTAGGTTGTATGGTAAGTTTATGTTTAATTAAGTAAACATCTACCAAGTTATCCTCCAAACTGTATCATTTTGCATTTCCACCATCAATGAACAAAAGTCTCTATTGCTACACAGTTGTCTCCAGCATTTGGTATGGCCAGATTTATTTGTATTTTAGCAATTCAAATAAGCATTAAATTAGCTTTTAATATTTAGACTTACAAATAAATAATCTTATGTAGTTACTCTGTAAGCCAAATAGTTTTCATTTTTATTGTTGTTTGACTAAGAATTTGCAGAATTTTCTTTTTATGCTAGAGAATTGGATGTTTAACCAAGGTATTTATATGTAACTCCCACCCCCACATTGCCTTTCTTTTTTTTTTTTTTTTTTGAGTTGGAGTCTCACTCTGGCCCAGACTGGAGTGCAGTGGCCGCTCCCGGCCACTGCAGCCTCCACCTGCTGGGCTCCAGCGATCCTTCCGCCTCAGCCTTCCAAGTAGCCGGAATTACAGGCATACGCTACCATGCCCGGCTGATTTTTTGATTTATTGTAGAGATGCGGTCTTGCTCCCAGGCGGGTCTCGAACCCGCGGGCTCAGGCAATCCACTCACCTCAGCCTCCCAAAGGTGCTGGATTACAGGCTCAGCCACCAAGCCTTTTTTTTTGTTTTTGTTTTGAGTTGGAGTCTCACTCCGTCACCCAGACTGGAGTGCAGTGGCACGCTCCCGGCCACCACAGCCTCGACCTGCTGGGCTCCAGCAGTCCTTCCTCCTCAGCCTTACAAGTAGCCGGAACTATAGGCAAGCGCTACCATGCCCGGCTAATTTTTGATTTATTGTAGAGACGAGGTCTCGCCAACTTTCCCGGGCGCGTCACGAACCCGTGGGCTCAGGCAATCCACTCACCTCGGCTTCCCAAAGTGCTGAGATTACAGGCCGAGCCACCGAACCTGGCCCATGTTGCCTTTCTGATACAAAAATTCAAATGTTTCTTAAGATCTGAACATTTTTTTCTTATATATTTGAAGTTTTGCTTTTTTCCACCCATAATTAATCTGCTTGTGAGACCTCTGTTATATAAATTTGGATCTCATATGTTTCTCTTTTTCATATATTTTTATTTTGCTGATGGTTTGCATTCTTTGGTTTTTTTGCTTTATACTTCATGAAATTTCTTAAGGGAGTTCCTAAATCACTATTTTTTTTCAGTCAATGTTTCACTGAATTAATTAATTAATTAATTTTGGGTCAAGTTCTCACTCTGTCACTCAGGCTGGAGTGCAGTGCCACAATCATGGCTCATTGCAACCTCTACCTCCTGGGCCCAGGCAATCCTTCTGCCTTAGCCTCCCAAGCAACTGAGACTGTAAGCATTTGCACCACACTAAGTTTTGTTTTGTTTTTTTTTTGGGGGGGTAGAGATAAAACCTCCCTGTGATGCCCAGCCTGGGTTTATATTAAGTGTGTGTGTGTGTGTGTGTGTGTGTGTGTGTGTGTGTGTTTTAATTTCTTATAGTTTATTTTACATATCAGCTTTCACTTAATTTATGAAGGCAATATACTGGATATACTAAGTAGAATTTTTAAAGCACTATCTTTGGTTATTTGTTGGAGGTCTTGGTTCTGAATGCCCAACCTCTCCCACCCCTTCCCCCATACACACCAACCACTTTGGGAGTTGCCTACTCTCTCCATATTGCTTGGTGATTTGATTTATCTATTAAAATTCAAGAATGGAGGTCAGTTTTATTAAGATTGATTGCTAATACGGCTTTTTGTATTGTATTTCCAGGATACTGCTGACTTTCTTCTTGCATAGCGCCCTGTGAACATGTCTTCCTGGGAAATGCAAGTGGTGGGTCTAAGCTAATGAATACGGTTTGTTTTAAGATACAGATAGGTATACTGAAAAGTTCTAAGAGCAAGGTGGTTGGCCTGGGTATACTATAAGATTCAAGCTGTAGATTTGCCTATTGTGCTGTTTGTAGCAAGTAAAGAACTCCAGAGGACACTTGTTTTAGTCTATAATTCTATCTGTGGTTCTAGAAACTATAATATTTGTAAGTGATTTCTAATTGACTCAGTCTCAAACTTTGGTATTAAAGTCTAAAAACTGGATTTATCTTGTTAGATGTTTTATAAGTAATCAGAAGTAGGGATAGAGGCTGAGTATGGTATTGAATTCGTAGGGAGGCCATAGTAAATTACCACAAACTAAGTGACTTAAAAAACCAGAAATTTACTCCCTTACAGATGCAGAAAATAGGAGCCCAAAATTAAGGTTTCAGTAGGGTTGATTTCTTCTGAATGGGGATCTGTTTCTTATTTCTTGGCTTAGCTTGTAGATGCATCACTCCAATTCTTTCTCCATCTTCACATGTTGTTTTCTCCTGTGTGTCTATGTCTCTGCGTCCAAATTTCCCTCTTCTTATAAGGACACTTCTCATAATGAATTTAGGGTATAGGCTAATCTCATCTGACCTCATCTTAACTTGATTACATTTGCAAAAACCCTGTTTCTGAATGTCATTTTCACAGGTTCTGCATGAATATGACTTCTAGGGCAATACTACTAAACTCAGTACTAATGTTAAGGAGTTGATTCAGATGCTGTGCTATGAGAAGTCCCAGTTTAACAACTTTTCTTTTTATTCATAGCAGTTGAAATAAAGCCTGGGGAAAGCCTGGTGCAGAGAACCACCTCGTTCACAATTTGAATTCTCATCTGCCCTCCTGCCAGTTATCTCAGACTCCCCCTTGCTTCTCTCCTCTGTCATTCTGAGATGAAGAAGGGAAACTGATGAGACCTCATTTTGCTTTGGTGAAATGCTTGGCATGGGTACTATACTCTTGTTTGTGGATCTGATACACAATTTGCTTAACATGGTCCAAAAATGTTTAAAGTTTTTAGTCCATTATTAGTGCTTTTTCTTGTGTTTCTTTGCTTATAGATCTTTTCTTTTCTTTTTTTTCTTTCTTTCCTCTTTTTGTATTTCATTGGTCAAGTAGATGAAACTTTTAATGCATCAGGCAAAAAATTACTTGGTATAGTACACCACCTTCATAAATATTGAAGACAGTCTCTTATTCTTCCTTTACAGCGTTCTAATCACAGTCTTTGTATAGAACAGATATTCAATGAGTATTTTTAAAATGAATTTGTAATTCTAGATATTAAGTATAAATGCATCCATGGAGAATTTTGGTACAAGCCTTTCTTGTACCTTTGAAATCATGTAGTACCTGAAATTGCTAAGACTAAAAGAGATGGAGAAGAGATGAGAGGCAAGTAATAAACATATATTTAACCTTGCTATATAGCAAAAACTATGAAAAGGCCATGTCAAAAGCTGTTTAGTCCTCACAACAATACTATGAGATCAGAATCTCTTCCATTTTATAAATATGGTAGGGTTACATAAATATTACAGGGTTAAGTAACTTCTTCAAGGTTACATAACTACTATGCAATAAAACCTTTTTAGCAAGAAATCTGTGTCTTCCTAAATCAAAATCTATACTTTTCTTATCATACCTCCTTATTATTTCCTATGGGATAATGTCAGTTTTTCTGGAACCAAGAAGTTTCACTGTTTCTTACATACTATTGAGAAAAATTGTTCATTTTATCAAATATTGCTCATCATACACATCCATATGTGTGCACACATATGTAAATACTTATATAGAATTTACAAACTTATAAATTATTTCTGCAGAACCTGTGGCTAACTCTGATTTTGTAACGCAGTAATTGTCTTTATTCAGCTATTCTGAGACCCATGACAAAATCAGTGCCCACCCACTCAGAGGCAACAGAGTGTGTGACATGGAATGAAAATCCCAAGAATTACCATGCTTCCCTTTCTCACGCTATACTTTCTTAGCTTGTTTACAGTTCCTATCCAGATTCTCCTTTAAACAAACATTTGGTAAGTTATTCTATGTGCTAGGCATTGTTCTGTGCTGGTTCTGGAATCCTCAGGGAAACACATGTATTAAAACAGGAAGGAGTCATTCTGTTTTTCAGGAAAACAGAAGATGGTTTTGTTGACAACTTCAATGGCAATGATGAGTTTCTCAGTTCAGTTGACTGGGGTGAAAACAAGATGGTCAGAAGAGAGTAAAGAGAATAATAATAATAATAATAATAAAGATATACCTTGTTCACATGAGCTCTAAGCTGGTGAGTCTCAATCAACTGAGGAAGTCTGTTGGCAATTTCCATCCAAGGCCTGTAATGATCTGGAAGTTCTTTCTGCATTCAAAATAGAAATATGTCAATGTTTTAGACCTCTTTGGAAAGCAGGATCAGGGAGTAGCAGCTTTCAGATTTCAGCCTTCAGGAGAGTTCAAGTCAACTCAGTTCAACAAACATTGAAAATTCACTATATGCTAGGCCCTTTGCTAGGCACTGCAGACACATAAATGACTAAAATGCAGTTCATGTCCTTAAGAAGCACATGGTCTAGTTAGGGAGAAAAAGATCTAATCAGATGTATCCCAATATGGCAAAATATACTTAATTACTGATATGTGTGTAAGTTTAAGGACTTGCAAACAAGAGGAAGTAGTTAATTGCGTCAATTGCTGTTGGGAATTAAAGGGAAACATTTATAGAAATATGACAGTTAAGTCCAGTGTTGGAGTCCAGAAGTGACTTTTTTTTGGCGGTGGGGGGGGGCGTGGGGAGGAGGTGGGGAACTTGGAGAAGGTAGTAAAGGCAGAGGGGACAGCAGATAAGTGCATATGTGTTCTTATTGGGACTACAAATGAGTCTGTGCTGCTAGAATACAGAGCTCAAGAGAAAGCATGATGGAAAATGAATCTAAAAAGTCAGATTAAATGTGCTTTGTATAGAATATATAAGTTTTTCCTTTATGTAAATTGGTGAAATTGTTTGATTTTTAAATTTTAAGAAGATAATTTTGTCTGTAAGATTTTAGGATATAAAGTCATATTATTAAGCCCTTGATGTACTTTTTTTTAAGTGAAAAAGCAGGATTTATTGAGAGGACAGGAAAGCTCCCACAGTGGGAGGGGACCCGAGGGGTTGCCCAACATACTATTTAAGAAGTAAACTTAGGCAATTGCATTGAATTTGGAAAGGAGAGACGGTATTCAAGGTATATTTGGAAAATACATTGAAATGATATGATGATTAAATTTGAGGGTGGGTGCTATCCTAAGTAGCTTTATTTGTGTGCCCATTCTGGATTCACTGTTTAGTCAAGTAGGATGTAGTCTGAATTTTAGTCACTCCAACTTTAACTCAAGGAGTGGCAAATTACATTAGTAATTGTGAATTTTCATTGGAGCCTAGACACTCTCATTTCTTTACAGATTGTCTATGTTGTTGTTTTTGTATTATAACAGTGGAGTTGGGTAGTTGCAACAGAAACTGTATGGTATGCAAAGGCTAAAGTACTTATGTTTTTTTAATATATTGAGTTAAAAATATCTGTAGAAACTAAAAATATGGCTGTGTACTGAAAAGTTTTATATACAGTTTAAAGGTCAGGAGAAAAAGTCATATTAGAAATATGAAATTGAAAAGCATAACTGCAGGAAAAACCTTACACTGTGGTTAAAACCACAAAGGTGTAGAAGGTCATTTGAGAGAATATATGAAGTGAAAGGAGAAGAAAGTCTAGATTAGCACAGTGGAAATATTCACGAGGTAGCTAGAAGAATTGAATCCAGCAATACAGCTCAAAAAGATAGTTATGGAAGTTCAATGAGCTGGAATAGAACGACCTTATCAAAGTCAAGACATCAGGAGATTTTACAGGAGTAAGGAATCATCAGAAGGTCAAATGTACTATTAGAAACTTAAACTAAGACTCCCTCCTTTAAGCCGGGCTCGGTGGCTCAGCCTGTAATCCCGTGCTTTGGGAGGCTGAGGTGAGTGGATTGCCTGAGCCCACGGGTTCGAGACCCGCCTGGGAA
>NW_007157142.1:80806-162722 GCF_000164805.1 Carlito syrichta | reverse complement strand
CAAGAGCCCAGCAGATCGAGGCTGCGATGGCCAGGAGCGGCCACTGCACTCCAGTCTGGGCGACAGAGTGAGACTCCAACTCAAAACAAAAAACAAAACAAAACAAAAAACAAAACAAAAAACAAACAACAACAAAAAAGACTTCCTCTTTTACAAAATAAACAAAAGTAGGAAGTCACTAATATATATTAGTTTCTCTATAAATATGCTTAGAAACTTAGATCAAGATCGTTGAATCAGAGTTCAAATTTCAATATCCTGAGAAAATTTTTAAAAATAGAGAAAATATAGATTACTTTTTTTTTTTGAGTTGGAGTCTCACTCCATCACCGAGGCTGTAGTGCACTGGCATGCTCATGGCCACCCCAGTGTCGACCTGGTGGGCTCCCACAATCCTTCCGCCTCAAGCCTTCCAAGTAGCCTGAACTACAGGCACATGGTACCATACCCAGCTAATTTTTGATTTATTGTAGAGACGAGGTCTCACCAAGTTGCCTGGACTGGTGTTGAACCCGCAGGCTCAGGTAATTCCCTCGCCTTGGCCTCCCAAAGTGCTGGGATTACGGCTGAGCCACCGAGCCTAGCCTAGATTACTTTTTAAGGAGAGCCATACAGCAGTAGTAAAGGGAGTATTTGCATTTGAGAGTGTTCTCCTTCAAAGAATAAGAAACTAGAGCAGTTTATAGTCTGTTATTGCAAGAGGGAGAAACTGAACATAAAGGGGAGGGGGCGTAATTAAAGACAACAAATCATGGAGAAAGTAGATGAGGAGAGTAGAGAAACTGAATGAATGTCTAGGCTTGCAGTAGTGAAGCAGAAGATCTGGAATTTGAAGGCATTTACTTTTCATAGACTCAATTTGTCAGCAGATGGGAGTGAAGATCAGGTTGTGGGATGTGAGGAAAAGTGTAGGTGTGAAATGAATTACAGAAGGAAAAGGAACAGGGAGTTAAACCTAAACTAATACAAATCATATGGAAGGTCCACAGAGAACTGAAGGAATTTTGAAAACTATAAATTTGGAGAGATATAGATCTATGTTACCCATAAGTTACTTATTGGAGGCTCTTTGTCCCTTAGAATCTAAGACAAACCTGGATTCAAGCTCCTAATTAATACATAACCTGGATACACCCAACATTCTATCCACAATCTCTTACTTTATTTAATCTTTTTTCTATCTTTGACCTTGAAGCAATTCAGGACAAAGACACACTTTACTAGCTTCCACAACAAATCAAATTGCACCAAATATAACTTTGTATTTTTACTGTAGATGTGGGTGTTCGTGGGGAGGAGATGACCCCCGTGCTATCTACCCATGTACTCCTCACATAGCCTCTCAGCTTCTGGAAAGTAGAGTCCACTTTGCTCTCCTGCTCTTGTCTTGAAAGGAAAATATAAGTATGATGGTATAATTTTCTCCAGCAAAAATTCAGCAGTAGGGGCAGAATCCAAAAAAATCCAGTAACCAAATTGATACCAGTTAGGGGATTTGCAGCATGGTGGCAGAGTGAGAATGCTAACAGGAATAAAGGTAGAGAGATATATGGTAAATTGACTGTGAACTGGTAACTTGTTTTACGAAAAAAACTTAATGCGGTTGCACAAGTCATTTAATGCAGCTGATGAGTGAGAATATTTGAAATTAATTCTATAACAGAAAAACCAAGATTACAGAGTCACAACAGTCTTCAGAAGGCCCCTTTACCAAAGGTTTTAAGAAAATAAACTGATTTTTTGGTTACTGTCCATAGATCAGTACAACCCCTGAGTCCACATGGTGTGAAAGTCGAGCAGCCACTTCCTTGTGTATCCTTGGAAAATGCATTTCCTCATCATTCAAAAGGTCAGGAGGCCTCAGGGCTCAGTCTGAATTCTAGGATACTTGGGCCCCAGCATTAACATTGTAGTGCTATGTCATATCCCCAGCAGCCGGTTGTTATGTGATCATCTGTTGAAGCATGAAGATAAACTGTATGGTGGAGAAAGGACAAGTGGATGGAAAAGCTGTCAAGAAGAAGCCTGAGAAGATGATAAGCAAATAGGAAAGAAGACTGGGGAGGCAAGTTGCATCCATCTCCAGTAGAGTTTAGACTGAGGAAGAAAGCACTGAATATAAGAAAACTGGAAAATACTCCCTCCGATCTCAGACTTTATTTCTTTTAATATCTACCTCTTTGAAGTTTTAAATCTGAAACACAATTTAGATTTAACCATAAGGGAAGTTGTATAGAAAAGAATCATCAATTAGTTTAGAACTCTTCCACCATAGCTTACTCTTTATGGTGTTAAGCTCCTTTAAATATAAATCAGTGTGGAAGTGCCTTCAGTTTAAAAAAATTTGTACTCCATTTGTTACCAGAGCATTCATACTAGAGAGAAACCCTATGAATTTACTGCATGTGGGGAAACTTTTACTCACATGTCGCCTCTCCTTGAATGTACAAGTCATGCTAAAGGGAAACCCTGTGCTTCTAAGGAATACTTAAACGTTGTTACTTAGCTGATGGATCTCATTGAACAGCAGAAAATTCATGCTGGAGAGAAACCAGTGAATGCAGCATAACTTCCTTGAATATTAGAAAAATTATACTGGAGAGAAAGTTTTGAATGTACTGAATATAAGATTTTCTCTCCAATCTTATCCCTTCTCTGCATTTGAAAGGAAATACACAGAGAAGCCTTGTAAATGTAAGAAATGTGGAAATATCTTCAGGCAAAAGTAAATCCTCATTCACCAAAAATTTTATACTGGAGAGAAATCTTGTGAATGTGGGAAAACTTCCGTTCAGATGTCACACCTCAGTCAGTAGATAATTTATAGTGGGAAAGCCCCTTTGCCTATAAGGTATTTGGAAAGTCGTCAGCCACAAATCAAATCTCTCTGAACCTGAGCATTTTCATCCTAGACAGAAGCCTTTTGAATGTAACAAATGTGGAAAAGTCTTTAGCCAAAAGCAGTATGTCGTTAAACAGCAGAACACCCATACTGGAGAAAAACTTTCTGAATGTAATGGATGTTGGAAATCCTTTAACCAGAAGGAAAGCCTCTTCACCCATCAGAAAATTCACATTGGAGAGAAACCTTCTGAGTGTAAAGATTGTGGGAAAGCATTTATTCAGAAGTCAAACCTCATCAGACACCAGAGAACTCATACGGGAGAGAAGCCCTTTGTACGTAAGGAGTGTGGAAAAACCTTTAGTGGCAAGTCAAATCTTACTGAACACAAGAAAATCCTTATTGGAGAGAAATCCTTTAAATGTGGAACAGCTTTTGGCCAGAAGCTCTGAGATGAGGCCAGCAGTAGGTACTTTAATAAGCATCCCATCCAATTTGATGCATCTTAAAGTTGACAACCAGTGATACTGTAACCGGACATTGCAGGTAACCAAGAAAGAGAGACGGAATTTTAAAGATATTTTACAATCCATTTAAGATGTACTCTGCCTTTTACCTTTTTCTTATAAAGACTGAGTTATGCTAATTACTTGTTGTTGCTATTTTTTAAAAAAAAGTTATAATATAAGAAACAAGTTAGATGAATTTTTCATTAAACAGCATCCCTTTTGGTGTCAGCTTATACACATCTGCCACATCTATTTCAAAACCTGCATAGTATTCCTACAATTTATTGATAAAGATTACTAATTATAATTTTCACTATTACTAACAAATTTTGAACAAACATCCTTAGACATTTAAAAAAATTATTGTCTTAAGATGAATCTCTAAAAGTGGATTTTCTGGGTTAAAGATTATGCACATTAAAAAAATTGAGGATAGGCACAGTGGCTCCAACCTATAATACCAGCACTTTGAAAGGCTGAGGTGAGGGGATCGTCTGAGCCCATGAGTTCGAGAATATCCTGGGCAACTTGGTGAGACCTCATCTCTACAATAAAATAAAAAAATTAGCTGGGTGTGGTAGTGCTTGTTTGTAGTTCTGGCTACTTGCAAGGCTGAGGTAGAAGGATTGCCGGAGCCCAGCAGATCGATGCTGGGGTGGCCGTGAGCGTGCCACTGCACTCCAGTCTGGTTGGTGGAGTGAGACTCCAACTCAAAGAAAAAAAAAATTGAAAGCTACTTTTAAATTTCTTATAGAAAAATTACATCAATTTATAATTACATCTGTAGTATGTGATATATAATGGAAGAGGCAATTCATCTGTGGTTCTGGCAACACTAAACATTACCAGTCTTTTTATGTTGTTGTTTTCAAGATATAACTTGCATTGAACTATTTGTATTAAAATTTTATAGTTATTTTAATATCACTAAACTTATTAAAATAATCCTCCAAGAAAAATATTTTTCTCAGACACAATAGTCAGGCAAATGCAATTGAGCCATATGGCAGGATATTAAAAAATCATGAAGCTTATAAAATAGAAAATAAAAGTATCCTCATCCTCCCATCTAGCAACGTTGACACTTTAAAGCTCTTGTGTAGTTTTCCAGACATTTCCCTTGGTTTATATACCACATGCTTCATTACTAACTTACTATCATTTTATTTTTAAAATTTACATTTCTCTGATTATTAATCAGTTTGAAAATCTTTTCCTTTTTTATGTAAACATTTTTACATAAAATAATCGTGGCCATGATGTAAAAAAGCTTTCAGCACTTCACATCAGTGGGTATGTATTTTTTTAAAGACTTTGGAAAACATTCATTTATAATCAAAACGAGACTGTTTCCTGCAAGTAAAAGGTAAGCTAGATCAGGTACACAGTGAAGAAAGCATCAAAGCATCTAAAAGTATAATTAGCATCTCCATAGAGGGAAAGATTATCTATTCATATAAACTTGATATAAAAAATAGCGCCTTAGTCCAGTAGTATTGTTAGTATACTTTGTTATCCCTAAATGCAAATTTAAAAGCAATGTCTTTATCAGATAAATGATTATCACTTAATTTGGTGTAGGTGTAAGAAATCACAGGGCCTGGCAGGTCATGTAAATTGGTATAATGGCCTAAGAGTGAGACAATGAGCCAATGGGCACGGTGGCCGAATCACAAGTGCAAGCCCTGCCTACAGCAGCCTGGATGGGTTAGATTAGGCAAGAGCAACAAAGCTGATAGCTCAACTGTTTAGACAACAGTGTTTTCTTGCTTGCTGATACTACTGGTCACAGTCAGGTGGGAGTTCTCTGTTCCTGGTCAATATAACAGCTACTATCTGGAACATTATTGGTTACTATGGCAGAGGAAAAAGAAAGAGCATAGTTTATTTTGCTTAGTCCAAACAATATTTTTTTTTCTTAATTTGAGAGGCATTAGAATGTGCAGTGGCCATTAAGGTGGTTCTCAAATATTCTACAGCCCTCTCTCCTTTTAGGCATGACGTATGGCTGCCCACTTACCTGCCCACTGGTAGTTAGAAGTGAACCACGTGTCTTACTTGGCCAGGAAAATGTGAATAATTAAAAATCGTTCATTATGCTTTGGTCATTGTATTTTTGCACGTGTGTTTACAGTACTCATTTCTTTTTCTTTCTCTTTTTTTTTGAATTGGAGTTTCACTCCATTGCGCAGGCTGGAGTGCAGTGGCACACTCCCAGACACACCAGCGTTGACCTACTGGGCTCTGGCGATCCTTCTGCCTCAGTCTCCCAAGGAGCCAGAACTACAGGAGCGCGATACCATGCCCGGCTAGTGTTTGATTCATTGTAGATGAGGAAGTCTCGCCAAGTTGCCTGGGCTGGTCTAGAACCCCTGGGCTCAGTCAATTCTCTCACCTCGGCCTCTCAAAGTGCTGGGATTACAGGCCGAGCCACCAAGCTGGGCCTACAGTACTCTTTTCTACAGACTTCAAATGAACCAATATTTCATTCATTCTGGGTTTTAAGTCGTGCTTAGAAAGCTTCTCCCACCCTAACATCACTTCTTTTAAAGTATTTATAGTTTTACTGCTGATGCTTAAATCTTTAATTCATCTGCCTTTGTGCTGTATATATTATCAGTTAGTACTTGTTACCTCATTACTTCTGTTTTGAAATGGGGTAAGTGACAGCCCAGTGACGGTAGATAACCTTCCTGAAGTTACACTTCTGTTTAGTGGACAGGAAAATCCTCTTATGACTCAAAGCTCAATGTATTTTCCAAACTTCCTCAAAGTAAGCACATGGAGAATAGTGAAGCTGGGGAAGATGGAGAGCAGGTGCTAGAGAATAAGAAGTTAAAGTAACTTTAAATGCTCTTCTTCCCTTCAGTCCTTAAATCAGAAGACTCAGAAGTGATATGGATAGAAATAATGCAATCTTTGGCTTTCCTTTCTTTATGAAAATGAATTTGCTAAATCTTTTTTATAGGCTTTTACATTAGTCAAAACATACTTTTCAAAAAGTCTTAAAAATGACTTAAGTATAGAATGTGCGTCAAAAATATATTTAGCTCAGTAATGATTAAAATCAGCAGAATGGCAAAGTTGGTTCAAAGAGCACTTGATAAACTGTTTACTGAGTGTTGAGAAAAAAATGTTGAAATACGATTGCTGGGTTAAATACACAACCAGTTAATGTCTTATAGGGCACTACAGTCATAAGCACTAGAGTTATATTTTCTAAGCAGCAGAAATCATTTGCAGCTCTTCTGTACAAAAACCTACAAATTAACACATAACTTCAGATATGGGGCTCTAATCAGTAGTAAGGAGCGCATAAAACAAATGGACAGCCTCAAGATGATTGAATAATTTTGGAGTGAGATTGTGAGAGGCCATGAGCCAGGATGATCCTGAGAGACATGCAGTCATCCTTTTGTTTTTGGAGACTTTTTCTTAATACCCTTATAGTCTAAAGAATCAATTTTTAAAAATGCATTTTACAGAAACAGGAAATTCTTTGTTAGAGTAACACTTAGGATGACTAACTTTTTGTTAAAAAATAGCACAGAAAAATTAAAAATAAAAGCTTGAACAAAAAGAAACCAGGTAAATATCAATAGGAAAGTTGGGTGACAAAGGTTAATATTAGAAAAAATATAATTTAAATGATCAAATGAATTCGAATTTGAAGCAGATGGTTTTAAATGGAATAAAATATTTAAGTTTCAGTGGAAAGAGGCTGGTCTGACATCGCAGCAAAGTAAAGTAAAGACCAGAGAGATATGACGTGTCCTTCTAGAGACAAGTGAGCATCATGGGAGGCCTTGTAGGAGGAGTTTTAAAAAGTGGATTGTCGCAGTTTGATTTTCATTTTGGAGAAACAGTGTGACTGCTATTCAGAGAATGGTTTATAGTTAGACAAGAGTGGAAATAAGGAAATAAGAAAGAAGGCCATTGTCCAGGGGATACATGATGGTGAGCTGAACTAGGGTGGAAATGGAGAGAGGTGGTTAACTGGAAGATACATATCAGTCATGGGGCTAAATTCATTCATTTTCAAATGGATCATTTTTGAATGTTAAAGATTATCATGAGGATTAGATGCCAAAGAAGTATAGTCAAAGTTGACACATGGTCTAGTACAAAGGGAGCACTTTCTATTAAATTTTGACTCATATATTTGAAAATGTCAATTGAATCCTCACTTGGGAAGTTGTAAAAATCAAATTTTTGTCTAGAAGTAGGAAACCTATATAGACCAATGAGCATGGAAGAAATGGAAAGTATGATTTAAAATTTATATTGTGAAATGTCTCTAGTTTAATAATATGGCACAGTTATATTATCAGATGTTTTACCTCTTTCGGGGCACAGAAAAAGATAAGAAGGCATCTGATGCATCTTGTAAGGAAAGTAAAACCTCAAGATTCTTGAAATAGTAACACTAGCTAAGGTCACTATACATCAGTGTTGTTTATGAATACAAGAGGATAACTCTTAAATAAAATGCCATCAAATTGAATTCAATAGCATATTAAAGGATTAATCAAATATGAGCATTGTTGTGAATATATTTTGATGTCAGAAAACTATTAGTATACATGAAGTCAGGGAAATCTAGGCATACAGAAAAGCCTTTTGACAAGCTGGTGCAGTGGAAGACACACAAAGTAGCAATATATTTTTGCTTATATTGTCTCTAAGAGGGGTGGGACTTGACAGCAGTAGGATTCTTTTTCTCTTTTTCTTTAATTTCCTTTTTTTTCCTTGAGGGGTGAGCAGATAGATTTGAGACTGAAGCTTAATAGCTACAGACTGTTGCTATCTTCAGAGAGTAGTCAACTTTCTCTGTTCCCTTCCTCTACTTTGCATGAGAGCTCAGTCATTCCTCCTGAAAAAGTGCTTATAATTGGCATCAGCTTATTAGTCCATCTAGGGTGCTCAGATAATTTGTTTTGGCCTCATACTCTGTTATGTGCTAAATTGTTTTTCCCAAAATTCGTATGTTAAAGTCCTAAACCCCTCAAATCTCACAATATAATTGTATTTGGAGATAGGGCCTTTAAAAAGGTAAGTTAAAATGAGGACTTTAGGGTGAACTTTTTTATTCAGTCTGACTGGTGAGGAAAACTGGACACACAAAGAAACACCTGGGATTCGCACACAGAGAAAAGATCGTGAGAGGACACAATAATAAGGCGCTGTCTACAAGCCAGGGAGAAAGCCTCAGAAGAAACCAGTCCTGTAGCACCTTGATCTTAGACTTCCAGCCTCCAGAACTATAAGAAAAAAAAAAATTCTGTTGTTTAAGCCACTCTGTTTGTGGTATGTTGTTATGGCCTTTTTGACAAACTAATATACCATGAAATTTGTCTTCACAACCTTGAAGGTAAAAGTTTATAGCAACCTGTCTGAGGCACTAGCAAAGGCTCAGAGGATTTCTTACAACAGGGAATTCTCACCTAAGATAAATACTGAGCTCAGAGCATCTGCCCAAACCAAAATCTAAAGTGTAGAGTCACTAAGGTCTTACATGAAATGAGTTGGGGACTAGAATGTAACTAAGAGTAGAGTTCACATGGTCTTTTTTATCACAGCTGTATCCTAAGCATCTACCTAAATGCTCTTACACATAGAAAGCACTGAGTGTTTTCACTGAATTGAAATAGTAAAATGCCCAGAAAAAATTTTGAGAGAACAGTAAATTCAGGGATTGTTATTAATTTGAAATTAGAGGGACAGAGCAAATTGTAAGAGGTTGGAATGGAGGATGAGGAGGGGTTCTAAACAATTAGTCTCAAAATTAGCTAGTGATTACAAGTTATTTTTAGGGACTAGAAGGGAATTTTGTGCAAGTGGTTTAATTTAAATTAAAATATCAAGGGTAGAATAGAAAAGTTTTATATATCAGTTTAATCATATGGAAACATAAATGACCACGAATAACCAAAACAATTCTCAGCCAAAGAAACAAAGCTGGAGATATCACACTTCCAGACTTCAAACTTTACTATAAGGCTACAATAATAAAAAACAACCTGGTATTGGTACAAGAATAGGTATATGAACCAGTAGAGCAAGATAGAGATTCCAGAAGCAAAATCTCAATTTCTCAACCAACTCATCTTCAACAAAACCTCCACCACCAACCACTGGGGAGAGGAGAACCTATTCAGTAAACGGTGCTGGGAAAACTGGTTGAATACATTCAGAAGATTGAAACAGGACCCCTACCTATCACCATACACAAAAATAAACTCTAAATGGATCAAAGACCTAAATGTAAAACCTCAAACTAGAAGAACTTTAGAAAATGCAGGAGACACCCTTATGGAAATTGGAACTGGCAACAAATTCGTGATCAAAAACCCAAGTGCCTATGCCATAAGAGATAAGAGAGACAAGTGGGACCTCATCAAACTGAAAAGCTTCTGCAAAGCAAAAGAAACCATCAAGAGAGCAGGGAAATAGCTCACAGAATGGGAAAAAATATTTGCCAACTGTATATCTGACCAAAGCCTAACATCCAGGATCTACAAGGAACTCAGATGTGTTGAAAGGAAAAAAACCAAATAACCCTCTTAAAAAGTGGTCTAGGCGGGTGCGGTGGCTCTAGCCTGTAATCCCAGCACTTTGGGAGGCTGAGGTGAGAGGATTGCCTGAACCCATGAGTTTGAGACCAGCCTGGGCAAGTTGGCGAGACTTCATCTCCGCAATAAAAAAAAAAAATTAGCCGGGCATGGTAGCACGTGTCTGTAGTTCTGGCTACTCGGAAGGCTGAGGAGGAAGGATTGCCTCAGCCTAGTGAATCAATGCTGGGGTGACTGTGAGTGTGCCACTGCATTCCAGCCTGGGAGACCAAGTGAGACTCCAGCTACAAAAAAAAAAAAAGTGAGCTTAAAGATATGAATAGACACTTCTCAAAAGAAGATATACGGGCAGCCAACAGACACAAAAAAGTGCTCAGCCTCCTTAATTATCAGAGAAATGAAATCAAAACTACATTGAGACACCACCTAATCCCAGTAAGAATGGCCATCATTAATAAAGCAAACAATAACTGATGCTGGTGAGGATGTGGAGGAAAAGGAATGCTTCTACACTGCTGGTGGAAATGCAAACTAGTGCAACCTTTTTGAAAAATAGTGTGGTGTTTTTTAAAAGAACTAGACATTGACCTGTCACATGACCCAGCAGTCCTCCTACTGGGAATATACCCAGAGAAACTCAAATTATTCTACAAAAAAGACACCTGCACATACATGTTTATTGCAACACTATTTCCAATAGCAAAAACATGGAACTAACCATGCTGCCCATCAAAGCTGGACTGGATTAAAAAAATATCATACATATACATAATGGAATATTATGCAGCCATAAAGGAGGACAAACATATGAACTTCGCAGCAACTTGGATGAATTTAGGTTCTATCATACTCAGCGATCTGTTACAGAAATAAAGAACAGAGTACCACATGCTCTCACTCATTAGCAGACCCTGAACACTTACCATAATACTATAAGAAAGGGATTTGCAGTAGTGGGATACTGCCAGGATGGGGGTAGGGGAGACACAACGTCAATAAGGGTAACTGATCTCAAACCAGGCAAAGTGGGGACCAAAGGGAGACCCACACTTTACCTGTACAATATCACTTGTATGCCTAATCCTGAATTGTACCCCACATCTTTTTTAAAGCAGAACATAGATTTGGATATGCAAGAGGCTTACAAGTTTCTAAACACACATACACAAAGGCCTAGAGATAAACACACTGTAAGATAAATACTACCAAACACCAAAGCTATTTTGATTCTGTGATGAGGCAATGAATAATCAGCTTCATACTTAATTTTCCAAGTTTTATTTAGTATACTTTTACTAATTAAATAACAGAATACTTGCATTTAAAATATTTTTTCATAAAAATGTTGTGACTACCAATGAGCCACTTTGCTTCAGTAGTCTCTCAGTTTCTAAAGAATAATAGCAAACTAAAATAATCAGTAAAAATACAGGCAAAATAAAACTTCAAACAGTGAATTGTCAGCTTATGGCACTCATTAACTTGAGATGACATATAAGCAAAAGATTTATATCAATAATCAAGGTATGAGATATTATTAAAGGCAGTTGACAGATACTTATAATAATCATATTTCACATATTGAGGCCAGTTAGGTTAGAGATCATGAGTAAACTGTTCCAAGAGGTTCAGCTCTGGCATCCGTACTTTTAAAAACTCCCCAAGAAGTTTTGCTAAGCAGTCCAGAAATCACTGCTCTAAATCATCCTGCACCTAACATTCTTTGAGAAAACTCTTAAAATATCAATCACATTATGTCATTTACCAGATGTATTCAATTAAAAATCTGAAGCCTCTCAGTTCTGTTCAATCTAGCCTTCTGCTGTAACCTCTTTTATGCCAAACTAATTTCTTTGTGTTTTCCATGTCTAAAGAGAAATTACACCCCCCACAAACACACACATGGGACACATAACCTGGCAAAAGATTTTTGTAGTATATTAATGAATATGAGTCTGCAAGGCATTAATTTTCCACGCTGAAACGCTGGAACTTGGAAATGTTTGTGCATTTATGGGAACAATGGGATAGATTATTTGAAAAATGTCAGACTCCTCTTACTAGGCCAGAATGTTTTTATAGTTACTAACTTGACCATGTTTTCTTCAGAGAGAATTTTAAGTAACTATTTACAGTAAGAAACCAAAAAAGCATGTGAGGGAGATGCTGAAGGAGAATCTCTGCCACCGAGTGACACAGAGGAACAGCCCTCCTGATGCTTTCCTTTGAGTTAAAGGAAAGGAAGGCTGGGCTGTGCCCTTGAGCAGAGCTGAGGTCTGTGATTTCGCAATCTGTGATTGCAACACTGCTGTCTTGTGATACTGGTGACTGGGTCTCTCTGCATCTATGGAGCAACCTGGGATATATTTTGATGAAGCCATCCTTCCCCACCTCTTCCTGGAAAGGGAACCATTTAAAATTTACTCACCAATAAAATACAAGCAAAACTGAAACTATATTTTGAGAGTCCTGAGGAATGCGACTATAACAGAGTGGAACCAGTTTGCTAGGGGAATTTTTACATGAACTCACAAATGGAAATTTCTCTAAGAGGTATCCTTCAACTAAACCGCAGCACAGATTCTGTTGTGCCCAGGATGTCACAAGAACTTGATGCTGCTATTGTTTCTCATCTGGTTTCCATATTCATTTAAAAAGGAAATAACAAAGGGGAGAAGTCTAAAACTGTGGCCACACCCAATGTTTACCTCTTTGTGGTACTTTTTTATTCTTCCTCACAGCTCAGTGTACGTATTTAATCCCAATAAAGGCATGTCAAACTAGTGACCTTTTCTTCTTTGGGAACATTTCTTAATCTGGTTCTATACATAGAATACAACAGTCTTTTAGCAAACACTGGACAGAGGTCAGGAAAACTGGCTTCTAGTCCTTACACTATATTTATCAAAGTGCTTTTACACTCACTTTCCATAGCAATTTAATGAAGGTGGCCCCAGATCTCCATCCCATAAATGTGATACTAAGGTCAGGTGATATGTGTATTTCACTCAAAGTACAAATTAGGGTGACTGTCTCATTTTTATTTTCCCAGGACTTTCCTGGTTTATAATTCAAAGTTCTGCATTTCAGGAATCTGTTCAGTACCTAGCAAATGGGGAAACTTGGTCAACCTAGTGACAGTGTCAGATAACATAGTCCATTACTCTGGACCACAACCCTACTCTGCATAACACCCCCTGTTGTCATTACTTCAAATGCCCGAGTTACTTACAGATTTGTGACTTGATCTCAAAACTAACAGCTTTCCATAGAGGACTTAGGAAAGCAGTAAATAGTTCTTATCTTCATCTATATCACTCCAATAACACTCAGAAGTAAACAAGCATCAGAGTAGGCATTCAATAAAAGTTCATTCAATTCTAGACACTTTATCTATCTATATCTATCTATCTATCTATCCATTTATTTATGAGATGGGAATCTCAATTTGTCACCCAGGCTGGAGAGCAGTGGCACAATCATGGCTCACTGCAGCCTCAACTTCTAGGCTTATGCAATCCTTCCATTTCAACTTCCTGAGTAGATGCGACTATGGGCATGTACCACCATGCCTGGCTAGTTTTTATTTTATTTTATTTTATTTTTTATAGAGGCAGGGTCTCGTTATGTTGCCCTGGCTGGTCCTGAGCTCCTGACACTCAAGCAGTTCTTCTGCTTCAGCCTCCCAAAATGTTGACGACTATTCTTTAATCATAGTGAAGCGGCAAGTTAGGCTGGGGTGGGAGGGAGTTTCTAATAAGTAACTGCAATTACATTAGATCCCTAGATTTTTAACTTCGTGGACTTGGTCCTTATTTCAGATATAATGAAAAGAAAAGATGCCAAGAGTCTTGAGTTAATACTGAGTTCTGCTTTTGCTACTCATATGATTTTGGCCCATCATTTTCTCTGCACTGAAGCTAGCCCACATGTAAAAAGAGAGGGTTGAGACCAGATGATTTATAAGAAATCATACAGTTTTAGGATTCGAGAATTTGGACACTCTTCAATGAGATGAACAGTTTTGATAAGGGATAGATGATGAAACAGATTTTCATCACAGGTTAAGCCCTAAGTAGAAGTAAGAAAGAGGTACTGCTTGTTATCAAGTGTTTCTTCCTCTTTTCAGAAATTCTGGTAAACCCTGAAAGCACCCGAAGTCCCACATGTTCTCTTTTTTCTCTCCCATTTAGCAATTTAAGGTAAATGAATTCACATAAAAATGTCAGCAGTGTTGACCCAGAAGAGTTTATGAGTTGTCCCTCTTAGAGGAGAAGGATGGAATACGCAACAGAAAAATTCCAGTTATTTTCTCTTCAAGGAAACTGCATCTTGTTACTACCTTACATCACATTGTAGAACATACCTTGGAAGTACTGTGCTGCTATTGCTGAGACTTTATATTAGTCTGCATAATTTATCTCTATCTAAGTCCATTCTTTTCCTTGATAACTACAAATTGACTTATAATTTTCCTTGCCTAACAATCTAGTAAAAAAAAAGTTGCACAAAATCTTTCCATCTGAACTACTCTCTGCTGTAGCTGTCACTTCTCTTTTGTTGGTAATTATATTCTATGTTATGTGTAGCCTCTATCTCAGATGATGGCTTCATATTTATTTTGCATTTCTCTTAGTAACCACATACATTTCAAAACAAACAAACCAGTATTTCAAGAAACTTACTCTGACCTGGTTCAAGGTTCCATTCTTACCAGAGGATTTGGAAGAAGAAAGCCATACTCTTCAGAAATGTGATAACTTTCTAAAGACAACGGCATCATCTTCACATTCTGTCTTTGAGGTTCCATTATTTTGTTTGAAGTATCTGTACAGAAGCTGCCAGTGAAGAGACAACTGCTCTAAATATATCGAAGTTCCAGGTTATGGGAACTTCGAAACCTTGTCTTTTGGCTGCAATTGGTTTTTCAGTGTCTCGGACACAGGGAAGAACCTTGCCCTGAGGTTGAATTCCAGATGACCATGGACTTTCTCTGAGACTAGGCTGAGTAAATAAGTAAAGACTGCTGACTAAAACAAACAAATACGACCAACTTAAACAAAAAACTCTCCTTTTCTTTCACACACTCACAATATGAAAAAGATAGATTTTAAATCCAGAGACAAATTCGTTTTACTTTGGAAAATAGGAAGTAAACCTGTGGTTATAGCTGATCAAACCCTTACCCTGACAGGAACCTTGGTCCATCATGAATTTTGACAACTAGGTCAAAGTTACTCCAAAAGGAATAAACTATTAAAACTAGAAGTTGCATTCAGACAGTTGTTTCAGCAGTCAATGGTGAGGAGGGTAAGGAGGAAGCCTCTAAAGACCTGTTAGAAGAATAGAAGAGTTTTAGATGTAACTGAGCAGTATTGTCTAAGATTATGCTTGTTTCCATTTATTTTAAGAAATAATACTTATTTTTTGAAATATTTGATCACATTAAGTGAGGATATATATTTTTAAGTTTAATAAATGAGGCAAAAAACTTGAAATAGCCTAAAGAGATTACTTGATTTAGCCCTCTACTTTTATTAAACAACTTTTGAGAACCTATCACTAAGATAATGGTTTACTTACAGAGTAGACACTACCAGCGTTTGCAGATTAGTAAACCGAAGCACACACATGTAAATAATCCTGTTCAGCATCACTCTACTAATTATAGGCAGAGTAAGGAGTAGAGCTTATGTATCTAAATTTTCAATCCATTGTTCTGCTCGCTGGATCAGGTTGCCAGCCTGTGTGTCAAAGCTGCCATCACAGTTTGAATATGCACTAGTGGGGAGCCTGGCACAGTAATGTCCAGGTCATAGATTTACACTAGGGAGAATCTAAAGACCCTGCCCTTTGCTCAGTAGACCCTGAACTTAGGTCATAATGTTGTAAACAATTTCTTCTGGATGTTAACTTTTCCATACACATCTCTCTTTCCTTCCTTTTTCTAAGGTACTTACAAAAGCTAAAAGCAGGAAGTGCCCTGATAACTCATTTAACAGTTCCCATAGAAGTTTCGGTTTTAAAGACTGTGTGCCAAAGCAACCTAACTGATTTATAGTACATTCTGAGACACCTGAGAGCCATTCTCAATTATCCACTTCCCTTGCCTGATTGGCCTGGCTAGGACTTCCAGTGCTATGTTGAATAAGAGTGGTGAGAGGCAGCATTTTTGTCTCGCTCCAGTTCTTAGAGAAAAGGCTTTCAACTGTTCCCTATTCAGTATGATGTTATGGCCCTCATTGCATTGAAGTATGTTTCTTCTATACCTAATTTGTTAAGAGTTTTTATCATACAAAATTATCCACTTCCCTTCAGTGCAATATCTAATCAAACTCAAAGTTTAGTGTCTGAAGCTTTCTAAATGAAATTTCTCAAACTTTGTATATTGAATCATCCTCTTGTCCTTGTCTTCAAACTCAGATAAAAAGGATGGCCCAATTATTTTTTATGCCAGTCATATGATTTTTCATCTATTCCCTCTGCCACCTCTCAAGAATTTACTGTAATATAAATAACCATAGAATCATAAAATAATAGAACTGAAAGAATCATTATGTAATACATTATATAGTTCAACACCCTCATTAAACATATGAATAACACAAGATTTATGGGAATGAGATGGCATGTCAAGTGCCATCCTGGGAGTTGGCATCAGAATTGGTCTGGGACTTTCTTCCTGTTCCCTCAGGACTTACCAGAGTGTGGATCTCTGTTCTATCATCTGTTAGCTGTATCATTTTCCAATAAGTAGCTTAAAATTCTGAGCCCCTGTTTCCACATAAGGGAATAAGCAATATTTATCCGAGAGAGAGTATGTGATGAATTAATGAGAAACTGTAAGTGAAGCTCCTAACATGTAGCAGTGAATGTTAATTTTGTTTTTTCTTATTCTGGAAGTCCTTTCTTCACATCACATATTTCTGATTTTTTTTTCTACTTTCTGACTGTATCTTTTCTGTTGCAGTAGCTGACTCCTTTTTCTATTTCATCCCTAAACACAGAGACATTTTTAGCATTGTTACCACCATTTCTCTACCTCAGTGTTTCTTATGTATTTCCATCTGATCCTAACTATCATTTCTATCTCAGGTTCCCAAATCCTCATATTCATTCTTTACTTTTCTTGTTAGCAAGGTAATGTGTGAACTTGATCCCATGCTATTTGTGAGTCTGTAACTATCTCAGGTCCTCCCATAAAAACTTTCAAGAACCCCTCACTGTCAATGAAATAAAGTTCAAATTGTCTTGGCCTGGCATTCAAGGATGTCCATGATTCACTCCTAAGCACCTTTCTAGCTGTCCACAAGATTCTTGCTCAAGTCCTCAGAAATGATTGCCGCTCCTGAAACAACCAGTATTTGCTAACTTTTGTCTGTTAATTGATAATATATCCCCTTTCCAAAATAATTTCTTGACGGTCACAATGTCTAAACTCCACTTACCCTTTTAAAGTTTTTTTTTAAACTTTTCTTTATAATTGATATATGATAATGGTACATACTTGTCTTTATGGAGTGCATGTGATATCGCTATACATGCATATAATGTGTAATGAACAAATCAGGATCATTGGCATTTTCATCACCTCAAATATTTATTGTTTCTTTGCATTGGAAAGCAGAGAGTAGAAGAGTGGTTACCAGAGGCTGGGAAGGGTGAGGGAGGAGGGATAGACAGTGGTTGGCTAAGGGGCAGAAAATTACGCTTGGACAGCAGGCATGAGTTCTAGTATTTATAACACAGTAGGATGACTTTAGTTATCAGTAATGTAATAAATGTTTCAAAATTGCTAGAAAGGAAGATTTTGAATGTTCCTAACAGAAACTCTTTTTTAAAACTAATACTTTCATGAACACTTTTTCAGAATTGTGCTCCCTTGCTGCAAAATTCTATCATCAGTTTGTATCTCTTTCCTATCACATTTAAGTTCTACCTCCTTGGAATGTTACTAATGTATTCACCTTGTCTTTTATAAACTTCTTGAAAACAGAACCTATTTCAAACCCAAATTTGTATTTTCTTTGCACATTCAGTCCTGCATCTGGGGCTCAGTAAATATTTGTTGAATTAATGATCTCTTGATATCTCCTTATGGACCCTGTATTGTTAGAAGTGGGGTCTTCGTGTCAGGTAGAACTTTGTACCCACTTCTGCTGAAGCACTTTACTACCAGTCCCAGAAATTTACTCTCCAGTAAGGAACATAGGGCCACATCCTGCCTTGCATTTTTCTTTTTTATCAAGAGCAAGTTGGTTAAATATCATTGTGCCCAGAAACTTCCTTTCCTAATAGTAGAGCTGGCAGTTTTAGAGTCTTTGGCTCCATAATCAGCTTTTCCACAAATTACATTAGAATCAGTATACAATAAGGGTTCCATGTCTTTTAGGTTGGGTATTAGGGCCTTTGGAAATGGGCAGGGAGAAATTAGAAGAGGAAGAAAACATATTCACAGTGGAAATTTTTAGAACACCACGTACGTGTTTGCTGATAGCAACATCAGATAAACTTAGCTTCAGTTTCTAAATTAATAAAGTCCTAAATCTGAATGGTTAGAAGCAATCAGCCTAAACAGTACTGGGACAATGAGAGTGTTCTTGCCCAACTCACTGATTATTTCTTTGTTTTTACATTGAATGGGGACTTTTGAGTCCTTTCTTTGGTTGACCGCTCAGGCATTTGGCATTGCAGCCTACTCTTTCATTTTTTTTAACTCTCTTCTTGCCGTCTCCCATGTCATTTATTTCTCCTCATTTTATTGCACTTAATAATAATGATGAGAAGAAGGAGAAGGAGAAGGAGAAGGAGAAGGAGAAGGAGAAGTAATAGCTAATTATCTCTGAATTTTCTTTTGTGCCGAGTCCTGTGGTAAGCATTTTCCATGGAGCATTTCATTTAACCTTTACTACAGCCCCGTGTGTTAGATGTTACTATTATTCCCCTTACTCAGGTGAGGACACTGCAGCACCTCAGCAAAGGTAAGTTAAAGCCAGGACTGGAGTCTAAACATTCTCACTTTGCAGTCATTGCTCCTATCCACAGAAGCATGGCTTCCTTTCTCTACTTATTCTTTTCTGTTTTTCTGGTTATAGTTTATTATTGGTCATCTCCATGGTTCAGGCTTTGACTTTCCCCTCTTCTTCCTTTGTTCCCTCCTCCCTGGGTGATTCTGTTCATTCAACAAGGTCAGTAGTCTTCTCAAGGCTGATGCCACTCTGTTTCCTGATCTCCGGACCCATATATCCTCCCATCTGCTGGCCATTTCCCCTTGATGGCTCTAGAGATGCTTTACATGAAACATCTCAGCTCATCAGACAATTGCGAAGTATTGCCTGCTAAGGCATGGATAAAGGCTTATAGAATCTCAAGCCACAAACTGAAGGCCTTGAGCAGAAAGCTCACTGCTTTGGGACAGGTCTAAGTTGTACTTAGCACTTATTCTTTCACAACAGGAACTAAATTCATCTTCCTCTTAGACTTCCTCTTAGACTCCATGTCTTAGTGAATGGTATCTCTCAGAATTACAATGTAATTTGAGGGTCCCAGTGATGAATTAAAATGCAAGTTCCCTTGTTCTAAATTGTTAAGAATTTTAAGACCCTGACAACAGAGCATTAAGCCAAGTGTGGGGCCCTTATGCATGCGAGACCTGTGTGACCCCATGGAGCTGGTCCTATCACCCCTGTTGCCACGGTTGACCAGACCGAGACCTGCAAGTCATCCCTCCATCAGAGCCACATCCAACAGAACACCAATCTTGCCAGTCCAACTGCTTTCATATTTCTCACGTTTCTCTTTGTTTTCCATCCACTGTTTCCATTTTAAGTTTCTTATCATTTACTATTGAAATATTATACCATAGTAATCACCTAACTAATGCCTCTGCCTCAATTTGACTCCTGTCATAGTTCCTCTCATTTCACACTTGGATTATTCATGTAGGCTCCTAATTCATCCCCCTGCCTTAATTATCATCCCCATGTGACGTTATCCCACCCCACAATACTTCTTTCCAGATACTCCTGGAATCATTTAAAGATGTATTATTTAAATGTTTATCTACTTACAAATTTGCAGCCATTCATTTAAATGTTATTCAGCTATTCAAACATAATAAAGTTGTTTCTCTGCTTAAAATCTTTCCCTTTGTTTTCAGGATAAATCAAAACCACCTCCTGGCCTGGCCCTGGAAGTCAATTTAACTTCACCAGCACACCCAGTACTGTCTATTAGCACTTCAGTCATTCTTTCCATTCCTTTATGCTTCAGGGATTCTGAACTGTGTGCCCTTCCTCAAACAGACCGTACTTATCCTGTTGTGCTTTGCACATCCCTTTTTCCTCTTCCTGGAATTTTCTAACCTTTTTTTTTTTTCACTTACATGTATACAATCATTTTTAAAAACTCATCTCATGTTTTCTTGCATCTAGGAAGGTTTGTTTTCACCACACCCTTTCCAGTATTATCCCCTCCTTCCTTGCTCTGTCCTTGAAGGCTCCCATCTCCCTCCACCCTCCTTTCCTTTTCCTTTCCTCTAGTCTTGGAGGGTCCTCTGCTCTATGCTCCTCTTTCCTCTGCTTACATCCATACAGCCCTCATGGCTTTGTGTTGAAATAACCCATTTGTCAATTTACCACTAGCAGGCTCCTTGAGAGTAGGCTCAGTGCCCTTAATCTTTCTATTCCTATTGTCTCCTCAGGAACTAGCTCACCATGCTTGATTGTTAAATGATTACTGAGTAAATGAGTAGAATCTGGGTAGAGATTCTGATGCTCATAGGGTCAGGTCTAATCTCATTCATGGAGCAATCCTCTGAATCAATAAGGTATTTGATTATTCTTCTTTTAATGGCCAATGTTTTAAAAACATTGATAAATGCAATGATGTAAAAATGAAAAAAATCATGAAACTATCCACAGGGAACTGACAAGTCACCAAATGAAATAATGCACAAACACACACACACACACACACACACACACACACACACACAAGGGTAAAAATAACATGTACTAAAAAAGAATTTTTTAAAAATCTATGGGAACAGAGTTAAGACAGAGTTTTCAACAAGTTAGTTCTTTATTTTGGGTTGTAAGTGCCCTAAAACAGCATTCACAAATAGGAATGGACAGGTGGGTGGTAGTTATATTAGCATGATCAAACTCCAGAGACTCTGAATATCTTTGGAGAAGGGTCCAAAATGTATATTCTTCTAAAAATACTCTCTTCAAAAGATAGGTGATTCTGGTGTCCCCCTTTCCTCATTTAGCCTGCCTCCAACACTTTGGAAGTCAATACAAAATAAGAAAAAGTGTTCCTCCTCTGACTTAACTGACAGGGTTGTAGAAAGGAATAAGATTTAATGAAAAACTTTTTAAACTTTTAAAACATATAAATATACACAAATAATTATTATATCAAAATATTGTCCTTATGATCTGGAAAAAAAGTACTATTTTACTTTTGAGCACATTTTAACTTTTTTATTTAAAATTTTCATGATAATTGAGCCTATCAAACAATTTTCTTTATGGACAGAATGTGCAGACGTATATATGATTGAATCATAGGGTTGGAAGGGACCTTAAAATGATCTATTCATCTCTGATAATTTTAGATGTATAAGACAGACCAGAGAAGTCAAGTGAATTATCTAAGTTCATATAACAATTTCATTTTTTTTTTTTAAGTGAGAAAACAGGATTTATTGAGAGGACAGAAAAGCTCCCATAGTGGGAGGGGACCTGAAGGGGTTGCCCAACAATTTCATTTTTAATAGAGTATTTTTAAAGTAGTTCCAAATTTATAACAAAACTAAGCAGAAAAAGCAGAGTTCCGATATACCACCTTTGCCCACATGCACAACCTCCCCCATTACCAACATGGCTCCCTGGTTATAATTGAAGAAACTCCACTGACACATCATTATCAACGAAATATCCTGACTCACATTAGGATTCACACTTGGTGTTGTACATTCTGTGGATTTTGACCAATGTATAACGACATGTATTCACCATTATAATACCATACCGAATAGTTTCAGCACCCTAAAAATTCTCTGCCTCTGCCTGTTTATCCCTTCCTCCTCCTTAACCCCTGCCAATCGCTGATCTTTTAACTGCCTCCATAATTTTGTCTTTTCTAGAATTTCATACAATTGAATGCCTCCATATGTAGTCTGTTTGGACTGACTTCCTCCACTTAGTAATATGCATTTAAGGTTCATCTATGTCTTTTCATGGCTTGACAGCTCACTTCTTCTTAGCACTGAATAATATTCCCCATTGTCTGGATGTATCACAGTTTGTTTACCCATTTACCTACTGAAGGACATCTTTGTTTCAAGTTTTGGCAGTTGGGAATAAAGCTGCTATAAATATCTGTGTCCGAGTTTTGTGCAGACATAGTTTTCAACCTCTTTGGATAAATATCCAGGTGCACAATCACTGGATCATGTGGTAAGAGTGCCTTTCATTTTATAAGAAACTGCCAAACTGTCTTCCAAAGTGGCTATAGCATTTTGAATTCCCACCAGCAATGAATGAGAGTTTCTGTTGTTCCACATCTCCCTAGCATTAGTTGTTCTCAGTATTCTGAATTTTTGTTATTGTGTTGCAAATATAGTTGTGTCTCGCTGTTTTAATTTGCAGTTTCCTAATGACATGTGATGCTGATAATCTTTTTATATGCTTAGTTGCCATCAGTTATATCTTCTTTGGTGAGGTGTGTATTCAGATATTTTGTCCATTATGTATTTGAGGTATTCATTTTCTTCTTTTTGAGTTTTAAGAATCTTTGTATATTTTTGATAATAGTCCCTTATCAGATATGTCCTTTGCAAATATTTTCTCCCAGTTTGTGGCTTGTCTTTTCATTTTCATGTTAGTGTCTTTCACAAAACAGAGAATTTTAACCTGAATGAAGAACAGTTTATCAATTTTTTCTCATGGATTATGCCTTTGATGTTGTATGTAAAAGTAACTGCTAAACCCAAGGTCACCTAGATTTTTTCTCCTATGTTATCTCTAGTAGTTTTATGGTCATGATAATTTTTAAAAATGAATTTATTAGTAAATTACTTTAGAATAATTATTAAATAAAATAACAAGAATAAAGTAACTTATTTGTTACAGTCTATACAATTTATTTGCAGAAATATTTTCTCAGAAACTTCTGATACAAAAGAAATAGAAAACAAGCGTATTTTAATGTGTTACTTGTAACATAGATACAAATTATTTAAGTGTTTGCAAATTTCAATATCTTTCATCCATAATTCTCAACGTATATAAAAAGTAGGGAAACATATTTTTTTGTATGTGTGTGGTATTTGCCATATGTCAAGCAGTCTTTTGTTTTTTTAATAATTTTTTTTATTTTAAATATGTGGGGTACAACTCAGGGTTAGGTATACAAATGTTCGTTATGCAGGTACCCTTGTTGAAGTGTGCCTCCCTTCACCCACCCACACCCAGTTTCCCACTGCTGTCACTCCCACCCCGCCCACCCCTGGCAGTTTCCAACTACTGTCAATCAAAAGTAGGGAAACATTAAAAGCACAAATATAACACACATATTTTTACTTTAATAAAACAGTTCATTAAAAATATATGAAGGTGGCTGGGCGCGGTGGCTCAAGCCTGTAAACCCAGCACTTTGGGAGACCGAGGTGAGAGGATTACCTGAGCCCAGGGGTTCCGAGACCAGCCCAATCAACTTGGTGAGACCTCCTCTCTACAATACATCAAGAAATTAGCCGGACGTGGTAGCACACAACTGTACTTCCAGCTACTAGGAAGGCTGAGGCAGAAGGATTGCCTGAGCCCAGCAGGTGGACACTGGGGTAGCCGTGAGTGTGCCACTGCTATCTAGCCTGGGCAACAGAGTGAGAGTCTGACTTAAAAAAGAAAAAAAAGAAGGAAATAAGTTTGTAGGTATGTTCTAAAAGCAAAGTTATATTGAATAGCTATTCAATATGATAGATATTATTTTTTGGTCATGACATTATAAGGAGTGAAATTTCTTTTCCTTTGGTTCTCTCATTGAAATACAGAGACTGGTCAACCTATCCAGGTCCCCTCCCACAGCTGGGAGCTTTCCTACCTTCTAATAAATTCCTACTTACCAAAAAAAGAAAAAAGAACTACAGAGACTTTTGGAAATTAAAATTCTCTTTTAGAAAGGCTTTCTGAAATAGAAAGTTAAATTAAACAAAGTAGTCACTTCCCATTAAGCAAACAAAAAGTACTTTATTAAACATATCTACCTAAAAAGTTGTAATTGATGAAAACTTAGATTTGGTTAGAAAACATTAAAGGGTTAACCAGACAAAGTGGGGACCAAAGGGAGGCCCAAACTTTACTTGTACGATGAACACTTGTGTACCTAATCCTGAATTGTACCCCACATCTTAAAAAAAAGTATTTTAGAATTTTTTTTTAAATCAAAGGATTAAAATAAAGATACTGCATATCTGTTTGATGCAAACTGGAAAAATTGTATTTTCTCTGTACTTGATGATCTTGCCTCTTAATGATTTAAAACTGGTAGAAGATAATCTTGCCTGGATGATAAACTGGGAGCTACCTTTAAAATGTATCCATACAAAACCACTAGTTTACAGTGTAGTCCAAACAGCATTTTCCACAAAAATAGATGTCAAAAGTGGTGTTGATTTTGGAAGACAATCCTTTAGACTACTAGAAGAGGAGTTTGTCACAAAGTTGTAGCTGAATGACCATATTGTTTGTAATATAATAGGTATATGACATGGATCTCTATTGATGATCTATTCTTTTAAAAGATAATATCTCTGTCACTGGAAAGCTTGATCCACAGAAGGAGGAGGTGACAAGATCTTAGAGGAACCAATTCTACCAGATTGTCCTTTTATGATTACAAGAAAGGAGGGAGTGTTTCCATTTTTATTTTTATTTTCTGAATTTATATATTCCAATGTTAAACAAATGCAATGACCTTCATTAGCATGGGCCATATATATTTTTATTTCCTCTTTCAAACTATTAACTTCACTTTCTCCTTTCAAGGTATAAGATTTCTCAGTTATTTTTTAATCACTTGAATTAAATCTCTTTTGGGTATTTTTGCTCCATCATCATAACAAATCTCAAATCAACACCAGGGTAGTTTTTTTTGTTTGTTTGTTTTACCAGAATGCATTTATAGTGGCAAAATGGATAACTTTTGGAGGCAGACCTTATAAGCTGAATAAATTTGGAAGCATATTCATATTTTCTCCAGTACCTTCTGGTAAATATTAAACATGTATCTACTGATGTTGTCAGTAGGTAGGTTCATTCTATCAACAAGAGAAAACTTCTTCCATCATTTGGATAATACATAGTAATAATATTTCCACCACTGTATACATGAAGACCTCTTTCAGAAGTTTAACAAACATCTCTGAATGAAGCATGTTCACCACTGCCCTTTTGGTTTTCAACCTGACTAATTTGAACCTATACGCAGTTAGAGAAGATATAATACTTTAAAATGTACATTTCTGAAAATTTAATGGTGGCTTTTCACCTCAAGTTTTGCTTTATTCTGAAAAAAATAACCTTTTCACAATCTTCCAATACTACTTTATTTCATGTGTTCTTAACTGTGTCATTGTCAAAAGGTAATTTCCCAGTAAGTAATGTACAAAGTGTACAGGTCATGGCCCAAGCATTAAATGCAAGTCTATGTGAACTTTGCAATTTCTAGGATAATGTAATTAAGAGTTCTACCATGAGTACAGTGCTTTTTGTATCGCATTTTCAATTGAGTTGTTATCCCTATATTGGCAGTCTTGATGATTATATTATGCATAAGAGACTAGAAGGTGTGAGTGAGTTCTCAATGTCCTATGCCATGATAATGAAGATACAACATTCTTGTGATGATCTGGTGCATGAAGTGGTCAAGCTTTCTTTTCTGAGAAGGCTTTCATTCTGCTCTTTATATATCTGTTTCTTTCTCTATTATGGCACATTTCTAATACTAGGTTCACATAATCACTGTCTTCAAAATAGTTATAAAGCTCCAAGGTGGAAGGATGTTCCAGCTGATGATGTGTTTTCACTTCATGTTGAACCCTGTATTATTAAAATTTGTTTATCTATCATTTTGAAGAAAACATCCAATCTGGTGTGAATGGACCCCACCCTGTAGACATGAGCAAATTATCTCTTAGCAAGCACATTTCCCGCTTTAAAATTCTTTATCTTCTTTCCAATGCAGGTTCCCACATTTCCAGGCATCAGCCTCTGCACTCATTAGGCTCATCTTCCTTTGGTTGCAGCTTCTATGGCAAAGGCACAAGCATCTCAAGGACTCCAGGGCAAGATCCAAGATCAGGGACATGCTTCTGAGCTCCCATTTTGAAAAGCTTGAGCCATTGCTCCACATAGCACCAACTAGGCAAAAAATAGCTCTTTTTCTACCCTACCTCCACTACTCTCTTATTAATACAACATAATACAAAATCATGCACGAGTTGGGAATTTTGGGGGAATTCGTGCAATTGATTATTCAACATTTTGATGGGAAAGTTCAAAAGGAACAGAGTTCCCTTGTAGGAGAAGATTTTCCAATAGGAGAGGCTGTATTGTGTAATGGTTTGAAATATTCTGTAGACAGAATGGCTGGGTCAATCTTTTGCTTTGCCATAGTCATGTGGCTTTTAAAAACTACTGAAATACATGTGTATCAATTTTATTATGAGAAAAAATAGTTAATGATAGTAACTATCTCATAGATTCATTGTAACAATTAAGTGAATTAATGTATGTGAACCTTTTAGAATTTCAACAAGCTATGGAAAAATTAAGTATCGATGATCACTATTCATTTATAGTTTAAAAGGTAACTCTACCAAAATAGAAGTTTCTACATAATAGATGGTCCTGATGCCAACTTACAGAATTCATATTTTTTAATATTTACTTTTGGAAATATATGAGGCTAGGTCAATAAGTAAAGCTATATATTTGCTTAATGCTGGGAATTCAGAAGACAATTTTCAATTAAACTGGAGCAATAAATTTACCTTCAAAAGTGAGTAGTAAATTTATTTCCTGTAAAAAACTTTTCTCAACTTTCCAAGCAGAATGAATCATCTCTTAGTCTATGCCTCTATCACACACAATTTTTTCTTATTAGCCTAACAATTAGAAAGGTAATCACCCCAAAGAAACACAATATGTCATCTTGTCTCTGTGTGCTGATTAAGATTAAGGAACACGCTTTATTAACTTTTAAATATTAAGCAACTACAAGAGCTTCTATGTAAAATTAAGTCAAGCTGTCTCTGTATTGATGACTTTCCCTTCCTTAGAGGATTCCCACAGAAGCTGAACACATTTCTTCCTTTATATTATAGTAAATAAGAGCTCCACCTTTGGAGTCAGACTTCCTGGGTTGATACTCTAGCTTTGCCTCTCAATTGTTATATTCTGGAATGAACTTCTTGATCCATTGGCATATCAGTTTCCTCAATATGTAAAATGGTGAGGATAATAATACATACTTCTTTGTAGATTACATGAGTTAATATATAAAGAACACTTGAAGTAGTAAGCTCCAAATATGAGTTTTCTGTATGCCAGAAGCATTGGAGATGGAATTCATGCCTGTGTGGGTCATTGTGTCTCAGAGCTGGCTAGAATCTTAGAAATCATCAAGAACATGTTTACATGAAAAAGAATGTGTTCTGCCTGAACTTCTAACTTTTTAATTGCTTATTGTCACTTAAAACAATTCTGTGGAAATGAGCAAATTTCTATTTCTAGCTCATGGCTGACTAGTAACAATTGCATGACTCTGTGCCAGCTCTTGTATAAGGACAGGAGGTCAAAGTGGTATGAATTGAGAAATACAGCCGGGTACAGTGGCTCAAGCCTGTAATCTCAGCACTTTGGAAGGCAGAGGCAAGAGGATTACCTGAGACCAGGGGTTTGAGACCAGCCTGGGCAACTTGGTGAGATCTCATTTCTACAACAAATAATAAAAAAAAAAATTAGCTGGGCATGGTGGCACACACCTGTAGTTTCAGTTACTTGGAAGGCTGAGACAGAAGGATCATCTGAACTCAGCAGGTTGAGGCTGTGGTGGCCATGACCGTGCCACTGTACTCCAGCCTGGGCAACAGTGTGAGACTCCAACTCAAAAAAAAAAAAAATAGCTTATACTTCGAGAAATACTTTTCTTAATTCCATGCAAGATTATATTTAATATATTACAGTAAGAAAAAATAGAATTAAATAATACATAAAGAACTTCAATGTGCAAAAGTTAATTATAGAAGGCAAGGGCTAAAGAATACTTACTTTTCTGAATCCTTAATATGAAAATCAGACATATTTTAAGCTAAATTGTCATTACTTATGGAAAACAATCTATGGAGGAGTACACCACTGTGAATTTCTGATTTTCCCAGGACTTAGACTGGGAGAGAATTATTGATATCATTCAAATAGGAGCCATGTGACTAAGAATTTATTACATCTGGTTGAAACCTTCCCCTGTGATGGAATACCCTCTTCTCCCTCTGGTGACCCTGCTTGCCCCAAAAAGAGCATATGCTGTGGTGTGTAGAGAATACATGAGGCAGGATGTTGAAGCAGTAGGGCTTCTTATGAAACACATCCAGCATTTTGCTGTGCATCTCCCAGTCCAGAGATCTTCTAACTAGAGTAAAATCAGGAGTCTTGATTTCTACCACTTCGGCAGACAGAAGAAAATTGACTCTGAAACAAGTGCCACACCCTCTGTAGGTGGACTTGGAGCCCAGAGTCAGTCACTCTCTCACCCACACAGCAGCACTGCAGTGTCGGTGACAATACCCTTGCTTCTTCTTTCTTCCACCTCTCTTCTCTTCCTCAATGTCAGAATAGATGCAATGTTTTAAAGGAGATGGTGTGGGCTCCGGGTCTTTCTCTGGGATCCAGAGATGATCTGCATCTTAAGGTGATTCAATAATTCAATACTAATTAGGTAAAAACCAATACTGGAAGAGAAAAACACCTAAAGTGAAACATTTTGAGATCTGTGGGCTAGAGTGATAAGCGTTGCAGGCAGGAGAACACAGGATAGAAAACATCTTGACCTGGAGCCAATAAATGATACTCAGCAATTGACTCACTTATAGTCTAGTAATGCTTTATAGCTTCCTAATAATTCAACACCATATTCCATTCAGGGATTACAATAACTTGTGAAAGAGACAGGGCAAATATTATGTTTACTTTACAGAAATATAATGAGTTTGCCTAGGGTCACAAATGGTACAAATGGAACACAAAATGTCACAAATAACCGTCCAAATGTAACCCGTGTCTCAGTCTCCTGACTCATGGTTTAGATATTTCTGACAACGTCAAATTCTAAATGTAGTGATGTTTCTGGTTATCCCTTAAAAATTGTACATGTGAAGCCAGGCACAGTGGCTCATGCCTGTAATCCCAGCACTTTGGGAGACCTCATAGGGAGGACCACTTGAGTCCAGGAGTTCAGGCCTGGGCAACATAGTGAGACCTCCCATCTCTACATAAATATACATTTTTAAAATTAGCCAGGCCTGGCAGCGTGCACCTGTAGTTCCAGCTACTCAGGAGGTTGAGGGTAGGAGGATTGCTTGATCCTAGGAGTTCGAGGCTGCCTTGAGTTATGACCATGCCACTGAACTCCAGCCTGGACAATAGAGCAAGATTCTGTTTCTCAAAAAAAAAAAAAAAAAAAAAATTATGCATATACCTATACATATATATTTAGTATGTATATGTGCATGCAGATATACTTTTCTCAGTATAAATTATGTACTCATTGCAGAAACACTGACAAGAGAATAAAGAAGAAAATGTACCCCATCACATAAATACTATTACCATTGACAACCTGAAATACATGTGGCACAGAAAACTGTTATTACTCGGCCAGTAATACACTGGAGGGGGGATGGGAAAGCTGGTCATTTTTTTTTTTAATGGAATGATCTGTGCTAGTTCAAAGTTAAGGTTCCACTCCTAGAATATTTATGCCAAGTATGTTCAGAATTTGGTATGTTTTCTTGGAAGTCTAGTGAAATTTTGCTGCGAGCAGGAAGATTTCACTTTATTTCATTGGGCTGGGTAAATTTGAGAAACACTGCTAAAATGATTTCACAAGTTTGGCTTCTAGAAGCATTTGACTACATTTCTTTCCTTTAAACTACTTGGTAGACTCTTAAATTCCTATATTACGGCTCACCTCTTCAGAACTTTGGCTTTCTAAATACAAAGTGCTTGCTAATTTCACACTCAAGAGACCATTGTGTCCTTTCTGTCCTCTCATCTTCTGTAACATACCTGGCTCCTGGTTAACCAGTTAACTATCCCATGAGATCCTGCCAAGTCATCTCATTTTCTCTCCTCTCCCTCCCAAAATTCATTTTCTCTCTTACCTTGGCTACTTCAAGTTGAGAGATAGAAAAACAAAGATAAGGTTTCTCAAACATCTTAAGTTATCTCATTTTCAACTATTTGTGTAACCCTAAGTGAGTTACTTCACTCTTTTGAACCTCATTGTTGTCTTCTTTCAAATGAAGAGTCTGGCTTAGATTATTTTTAAGTTCCTCTCAAACCCATGCCAGTGTGTGAGTTTCTAATAACCTTGACCTCCAGAATAAACTGCACTTCAAAGGTGAGTTCTTTTAGCTTGAATTAATTTGTTCATACTTTCATTCATTCTTTTATATATTCACTCAGTGAATATTTACTCAATATCTACTAAAAACTGGGGTCCATGAGTCTGGCAAACAATAGGGCATCCCTGGCATCAAGAAGCTTAGCCCTGCTGATGGGGTAATGGCGTGGAGTAAGTTTCATCTGAAGAAAAATTTAATTATGGTTATAAGAAAAACAAGATTTATTATACCATATACATTTAATTATGGTTATCAGAAAAACAAGATTTATTATACCATATACATTTAATTATGGTTATCAGAAAAACAAGATTTATTATACCATATACATTTTTATTTATTGTAGTTCATTGTTATATCCCAATGATAAAATATAGATGATGATACTTCCAATATTAATTTTTAACATTCATGTATAATTATCTTTTGTTGTTTTTCTACAAGAAATGCACAGATATCAGAAAAAATTTATTTTGAGGTCTTTTGTAGTATATTATTGATAAATTGTTGCATATTATTAATTCACGGGTCTGATATAATGAGTGGTGACAGGAATACATCTTGGCTGTGATAAAATGTACTCCTGCTTAAGTTACATTAACCTTCCTTCAAGAGGGATTTCTGAGTTGTGCTTCTTACAGTTTTTAGGAAATTCATGATATCGGTGCCTCCAGTTCCTTTGTTTTCCAATCCTGAAGGCTCTCTTGACTGCTGGCTTGCCGGAATCACAATGTACTTAGTGACTATTTGCAGATGGTAGCTCCTTAGTGAGACCAACGCTCTTACACAGGCATCATAAGCCTCTTGCAGGCCAGGATCCCCTTTTGAGAGGACAAACTCACGGACTGAAGGACCTGATTCTAATGAGCGTAGAAAGTGCTGGTGAGCTGGTGGCATATATGTTCTCATATCCTGGAGGAACTCTGCAGCAGATTCTAAAGGAACAAGAGAAAGATGAGGGAACAGAGAGGACAAAGCATTCCCTGATCCAGAGAGAGGCAGAGGGAGGTCAGATGGTGTGGGAGATCACCAACTAACACCACACAGGGGTCACTGAGGTCAAGGCCATCTTATGTGAAAGCTAATGTCTAGTTATTAGTCTTGCTGCTAGCAATAGTAATTCTTGTAAAATATCGTTAATTCTGAAAGCCAAATGAGCTAAATTCCTTCTTTCATCGTAAAACATTTTGTTTGTACTTCCTTTCTCATTTTCTACTATAGTTGATCATTCCAAGAAGCTGATGATATAGACAGGGTATATATAATCTGTACCTGACAGATTATGACACTAAGTCTAAGAGAGTTTGTTTTATTTTTTATTTTTATTTTTTTGTAGAGACAAGGTCTCACTATGTTGCCCAGGCTGATCTAGAACTCCTGAGTTCAAGTGATTCTCCTGCCTCAGCCTCCCAAAGTGCTGGGATTATGGGTATGAGTCACAACACAGGCGATCATTTTAAAATAAGAGATAGAATTAAGAAAAAAAACCATATTTTTACCCAGTCCAGTACTTTCCCCTTTTACTGTTAAGTAGAAGTATAAGGAAACAGAGAAAAGTAGAAGGAAGTTCTTCCTGGAGCTTCTTCCTATCTTCCTTCAAAGCCCCTAGAAAGAATATACTGAGTGTGGTTCATCTTTAAACTTTGGTTCAGTAACTGTTCTGGCTGTTGGGGCCACAGGACAGTGAACAAGAGTGAGGCCCAGTCTCTCTTGTCACTGAGGTCTCTATTTCCCCAACTCTTGCTCTCAGCCGTGACTCATTTGCAGATGAATCTGATCACACATTTTCAGGACATGTGATACTGGCATCACCAGAGTCAATTCAACTTTAATTACATGTTCATATCTCAAGATGGAGAGAACGACGAACTTGGGAGCAGGTCAAGCTCTGCCACTTTCTAACTGGCTAACAAGGTGCCAATCACTGATCTTCTTTTAAGTTTCTGCATCTTTTTTTTAGATGAGAAAATATAGTTTATTTAGAAAGTAAATTAAGAGAGAAGCAATAGAAGATTCACCTTTCCAAGGTAGGAGAGAGGACCACAGCTTAGAAAACAGGGTGGGGGCCATAGCTCAAAGAGTACATGGCCACAACAGAGTTTAGTGAAGCAATGGTCAGTTTCTGCATCTTGGCTTTGAAAATGGGATGATGGCAACAGATCCCTGCTTCACTGATTCTTCTAAAAGCATCAGAGAAGCTCAGGTGAGATCCCAGTGGCAGGGTGCCTTTTAGATATCAAAATGCTGTGATATTCATGTAAGCGATAATTATTTTTTGTCATCCTCCACTCACCTCCACTAGCACTCTGCTGGATGCCCAGCAGGACATCAAAGCACTGGAAGATGCTGCTTTGGGCGGCGCTGCCCCCCGCGAACTTTTTTGGAGTGTCCCAGACCCCCTTATACAGCAAACCCTCTGACAGCTGGGGGTTGCCTTTCCAGCTAAGACAGGAAAGAAAGACAAAAATTATGCTTTGGATTGACTGCCAATTTTCAGACAGCACAAATCTTGCATTAGAGGTGATCGAAGGTGACAGGAGATGGATTTCATGATTCTTTTTGCACATCTCCTTCCCCCACTCATTTTCATTTATGAGAGAAATAGTATAATTCTGAGCATTTTGGGCATAAATATTCTAGGAAGGGAATATTATCTTTGCACTGGCACAGATCATTTCATTAAAAAAAAAATGACTTGCTTTCCCATTCCCTCTCCAGTGCATGACTGGCCAAGTAATCAAGTAGTAACAGACAGAACAATCTAGTTTTCTGTGCCACATGTATTTCAGGATATGAATTGTTATCTAAATCCAACAGAGTAACAGGGACCACCAAAGAGAGTTTGGTGTGTTTTGTGTGTTAATTGAGAGTAAACAAATTAAAGTATATGACTACATACCCAGACAAATATATGCGAAGAACGTTGAAAAACAGCTTTGGGTCCACATGCTCTGTGAAAAGATAGAATGTGTTTAATTAAGCAGCATCAGAGATATACAGAGAAATCAAAGTGTTGTGTACAGCTGATAGGGGATTTCAGTATGGCCTGCAGGAAAGGCATTAGGTCAATCCACGCAGAACAAACCCCCATGGACACATGCTCACTCTCCTGCTCTCTCCTAGGAGGCCAGTTCAACTTTGTCAACATTTATTTAGCACTACTTTATGTACTTCCTGTCAAAACAGATACAGTGTTTACATAAAGAAAAACAAACCCAAACTACAAAATGGAAACAAAAGACCCAGAAGCTCTACGGACCACACGCCGGGTCTCCTCCTTATTAGATATGAAAGTCTAGCTCCTTACCAAGGACCAATCAGCAGTAACTCAAAACCCAGAGATGAATAGTCATATGTTTGTTAAGTTCATTCAGTAGAGCAGATTTCCTTTTGCAAATGACTGCTTATGCACTTCTTGTTTCTTGCAGTTTTTTAACTATCAATTTTGTGACAACTTTTGGGCTCAGTGACTTTTCTGTGTTGTTTCTTAGTTAACTTGTGAAAAAGCAGTATTATCAAAGTGCACTTATACAAGCGGAAGCTACATTTTTCAGAATGTAAACCTGCTTCACATTTAGCGAGTTTCTCCATGGTTTTTAGTGGGAGACAAGAAAGCTCCTTAAAGAGATTAACCTTGGGGTTCAATCTTTATTACCTATATAACCTTAAAGGATTTATCTTATCTCTTTGAATTTAGATTCCCTGTAAAATAGAGTAATAAAACCTACCACATAGAACACACAATGATTTTGTGAGATAAAACACCTAGAGCAAAACACATACATGAGTGACAATTGCTTTTTTCTTTCCTTTTTGTAGTAATTCTACACCGTAGACAATCAGAAACATTTGACTGTCAGTCTAGAATATTGTAGAGCATACAATACTTGCCATGAATTTGGCGAAACTCTTCAAGAGCTTTGTTCAGGCAAGAAGCTATATCCTGCAGTGCCTCTTGCAAAAGATCCAGGTCCTGCTGTTGCACTGCATTGAATATAATGGGAATTATCTTAAAAGAAAAAAAAAAGACAAATGTTGAAGATTTCCTAGAACTAAACATTGATATAGAATAAAATTCTCCCAAGTCTTAATCCCTAAATTAAATTTGGGATTTTGCATTTTTTTCCTAAGATGAGTACCCTATTTGATTAATTTCCATATGTATATATGTGTGCATACATGTATATACATATAATTTCACAAATATATGGTATATATACACACATCATATATATATGCAAATATATGTTCCTGTATATGTATATACATAACACAGAGGGTGCCAAAAATATTGTAATACTCAATATATACCAATAACAAAAGATGCATGCAAGTCACGTTTGCCTTCTGCAATTACAAGAGGTGCTCAAAGCAGTTACCATCAGTATCCAGACACTTCTGATTATGGTGAACTAAAAGTAATACATAGATAACATATTTTAAAATGTATATCCTCTTTTTGTATACACACACACACACACACCAGTCTGGGCATGGTGGCTCACACCTGTAATTCTAGCACTCTGAAGGTCGAGGCAAGAGGATTACTTGAGCCCAGGAGTTTCAGACCAGTCTAGGCCACACATTGAGACCTTGCTTCTACAACAAATCTAAAAAATTATCCAGGCATGGTGGCATGCATCTGTAGTAACAGCTACTCGAGAGGCAGAGGCAGAAGGATCACTTGAGCCCAGAAAGTTGAGGCTATATAGTGAGCCATGATTATGCCACTGCACTCCAGCTTGGGTGACAGAGTGAGAACTTTACTCAAAAAAAAAAAAAAAAGAAAGAAAGAAAAGAAAATACACACACACATAAGCTTTAATTTGTTTTCATTAACTTAACATGTAATTTAGAGCTATCTACATAGTTATATAGTTTTCATTTCTACTTATAATAGTGAAAACCTATATATTAGAGTTCCAATGCCAAATTTTCTTGAACATTTTTATTTCTTACATGGGCTTCAAATTTGATTCTGAATATATGTCTCTTAATTTTATGTTTTAGGTGATATATAAAAATATTTATGTCTACCAGATAGATGATCCCTTATCCCCAATTAAATGAACTGGTACTAGTGGGCGTGGTGGCTCACGCTTGTTATTGAAACATTTTGGGAGGTGGAGGTGAGAGGATTGCCTGAGTCCAGGAGTTCGAGAGATGTTATCTCTAAAATAAATCAAAAAATTAGCTGGGTGTGGTGGCACACCCTTGTAGTTCCAGCTGCAGTGGCTGTGAGCATGTCACTGCACTCCAGCCTGGGTGATAGAGTGAAACTCCAACTCAAAAAAAAGAATAAATAAATAAAATAAAAATATGATCTGATGCTGTATTTGTTTAGGATGAAGTTAATTCATGCTTAATATAGTTCAGTTATTAAGTGATTGCTCTGCTTTTGTAAATTAACAAACACATTTTCAACTATGGATAGATTTACCTTGATTGCAGAAGCAGCTGCAATTTCGACCAATAGAGAAACCAGGAAGAATCCTTTACTGCAGCTTCCACCAGGAAATGAGAACAAAATATCCATGTTCCTAAGAAAATCAGTCAAGGAAGGCAAGAAGTTTAGCAAAACTTATGGTATATTTGTTGAGGACCTTATAGTTTTCAAGCATTTTTATTTATCCTATTTTATTTCAAGATAATTTTGTGAGAATTTTCTCCATTGTGTTGGGATTTTTAAGACTCACCTGTTAGGTACATTGTCTAAGATCATATAATTAATAGTAAGTAGAATAAACTGAGACTTGAAATTTCACTTCAGAACTTGAACGGGAAATTCCCAAGATAGTTCTGCTTTGATTAACTCATTAACTTTTTGCAGGTGATAAATTACCATAGACATATACACAATTTTTATAAAGCTATCTGTGTGGTAGAGTTTTAAGAGGAAGTCTTTTTGTTTAAATAAATGTATTCATATTTTTATCTGTGAATTTAATTCATTTTCTCAGTGGTTCATTTGCTTTACAAATAAATTGACTGGGAAATACAAATAATGGCTAGACTATTTTTCTCTTCTATTGATGTTTTGGCATTGGTGCATATCTATGAGTTTTGTGGTGGTTAAATTCCTGGTTTCTGAAGTCAGACCACTTCTGAACTTACTTGCTGTCTGACCTTGAGCAGGATATGTCATCTACCTCTGACTCATGTTCTCATCTGTAACATGGGACTGACCAATGATGTCATCCTCCTGTTTAAAAAAATCTTCCAATTCTCTTTTATTTTAAGATCCTGTCTAAACTCCTTATCATAGCCAATAAAGTCCCACACAATCTTTTAAAAAAATATTTCTTCATCTTTTTCCTATACTGTTATTTTCATCATTCATTATTTATCAGTGACATGAGCCATCCTTCCTCTCTGATAATGACCAAGATTCTTGTCACTTCAGGACCTCACACTTGCTGTTTCCTCCATATGAACATTCTCAACTTTTCACTCTTGAGGACTCAGCGTAAAGAACTTGTTTCAGGAATTCCCATTCACCTCTTTTATTTAATTATACAATTTTCATATATCTCCTTTTCTCTCCACTAGTCTAGATTCAGTGGAGCAGGCTCATACAGAAAATATTTACCTTAGTATTCCCATCTCTTAGTCCAGATTTAGTATATAGGTCAAAAGTAGTAAGAACTGGGTCAAAAAGAACTGGTTTGTATATCTTATTGACACATGAAACTAGTTCTGGACACCAAAGTCATTAAGTCATAGATACACATATGTATGTACATTTTGTATTTCTGCATATTAATTACATATGGATGTGCACAAGAAGTATTTTGTATATATCTATAGCTATGATATCAAATAGACGCAGTCATAACACAGTCATAAACATAATCTAAGGATTGGAGTTTTTAGGTCTTTACTTAAATTAATTTTTTCCTGAATTAAAGCAATAATTTCAAAAAAGCATTTGGAGTATATTGGTAAACCTACATTCACTTGGAATACAAGATAATTATTAGAAAAAATAAGAATAAAATACTTACTCATAAGTCATCGGTCTTATGAAAACAACCATGAAGCAGTGGGCCAATTGGAAGAGGGAGAGAAAAATAACCAATTTTAAATCAAATCAAAAGATTTGGAGTTACTATTATTAGATGATCTATCAGAGGTAAGATGTAGTCAGGTAAAAAATAAATGTATACACATTTCTTAAGCAGGCCTTGAAAGCATTTAACTTAATAACTTGTAAGTGAAATAAAAATTAAAAATGCAAAGAGTACACAAGGATAGTCAAAACTAGTTGTTACTAATGAGAAACTTTCTAGATCAAATTCTCCCATTTGGGTGTCTTTCCATTTGTAGAATACTACTCTTCAGGCACACACTCAGAGCTATGGGGCACTTTAATTTTCTTGTCCCTTTATTGAAGCAGGTCCCATTGCTAAATTGGTAAAAGAGGCCTAGATTCCAAACAGGATTCTCTGCAAACCAAGACATTGCTGCCTCTACTGCTGAAGATGTGTTGGCTATTAGCTGCAACTGGCTAATTAAACATGAAATTAGTAAAACTCAAAAACATGTTAATCAGAGGAATCCAGGCACAAAAAAGTACGTATTCTATGGCTTCATTGATATGAATCCCACTGGCTAAATAAACTAATTTTTGGTAAGACAAATGAGAATATATTTACTTATGGCAGGGAAGGGAATTAAGTAGAAAGAGACCCAAAAGCATATTTTGAGGTAATAAAAGATTTTGTATCTTGCTTAAGATGGTGGGTATATGAATGTATGCAATAATCAAATTCAAACAGAAAGTTTACAATGTATGTATTTTACTGTAGGCTAACAATACACCTCTCTCCTATGTGTACAAAATACTTGTAGTTCCAAGCACTGCAGTGTAAGTCTATACTCAAGAAGAGAGAAGAAAACTGTGCTGCCAAAAATTAAACCAACAGATAACTTCCTTTTGATTTAAATAACATGCACTCCATAAATTCCTATTATAATCACAGTTTACATACCCATTGGGATCCTTTTTCTTCCAGTTTGCCAACACACAATCTGCGTAAACCAGAATGGGAGGCAGTCCCAGCTTCTCAGAGAGTTTGCAGTAAGGAATAGCAATATTGCTTGGCAAGACCTAATCAAAACACGATATTTAGTTCTCATCATTCAAGTCTCCTACCTTTCCTTCTGCTTCCTGGGTAACAAAAAGTGAGCTGTCCTGTATAAGGGCACTTTGAAGCCAAACCAATGTAGTTTTTTTTCCTCCTTGTTTCGCAGATAAAATTGTTAAAAATTTATATTTTGGATGTGGGTTGATGTGGTGATTATTAGATCATAAAGGGATTTAAAAAGGCACAGAGTAAGAACAAAAGTTGCATCTTTGACTTTCTTTGGAGTTATTTTCGCTCATTCATTCATCTGTTCATCCCATGAATATTTGTCAATCATTTTTTCAATGCAAGATACCACAGTATCCACTAGCAATAAAAAGATAAAATCAATAGTCTCTTGGCCGGGCTTGGTGGCTCAGCCTGCAATCCCAGCACTTTGGGAGATCGAGGAGAGTGGCTTGCCTGAGTCCACAGGTTTGAGACTAGCCCCAGCAACTTGGCAAGACATCGTCTCTACAATAAATCAAAAACTAGCTGGGCATGGTAGCGCGCGTGCCTGTCATTCTGGCTACTTAGAAGACTGAGGTAGAAGGATTGCCCGGGCCCAGCAGGTCAACATTGGGGTGGCTGTGAGCGTGCATGCCACTGCATTCCAGCCTGGGAGACGGAGTGACACTCCAACTCAAAAAAAAAAAAAATCAATTATCTCAAAGATGCCTAAAGTCTTTGTAACTATGACTCTTGGATATGATATATAATGTTAAGTATAGACAGATTGCTGCCCTTAAAGCATAGTGCTCTTTCTCCTGGATGAGGGTTTATTTATGTATTTATTTATTTAAAGAAAACTTCACAAAAGAATGACAGGGCTTGGCCCTGAAGACTCATGAGCTGAAGAAGGAATTTCCTTTTTTCCTTGCTTTGTATTTTCATGCAGAAATAGATTAATTGGGATGATACCTTTGGCTAAACTGAGTGCTTTCACTCCTTCATCCTCAGAGAAGGAGTAGAAGTTCATCTAATTGTGGAGTTTGGAAGTGAAACTACAGCTCTGCCCCTTTTCTCCTCAACTGTTCTTTTTTCTCAACCTGGTAATTGTAGAATTGTACCCTGTTCAGCCACACAGTAGAACTCTTAGGTAAAACACCAACTACCTTTGTCAAACACTAAAAGCTTTCATGAAATGGCAGAAGCTTCCTCTGGAATCTGTTTTATCCTTTTGTGATTTATAGGTCAGACAGACACAGTTTTATGTGATTAGGATTGACAAATATGGGATGACAAATAAACTGGCATATTGCGTGGCATATGTACATGCTGAAAAAAATCCATTGTTTATCTGAAATTCAAATTTAATTGGGTCTTCTGTGTCTTTTTCTGCTTAATCTGGCAACCCTATATGGATAGGAAAACAGGAGCTTTAGTTGCATTACTGGATAAATAACGAACAGAGGTCAGTAGATTTTACATTTTATTTGACATCTTCTATTTATCTGCCCTATGCCAATCCCTAGGAAGAGGTTACTGGAAATTTCTTTTGGTTGAATTTAGAGTCAAATTGGTGTCAAACCTAAGTTATAATGGCTATGTGCTTTTATAATCACTACTTTTATTCAAGCATGAGACTATGGCTAATATATAAATGTATCCATATAAAGTACATATAAATAAACATATGATATGGCACTGTTTTAAAACCAAAGTTATCTAATGCTGATAAAAGTAAAATGAAACCAATATGACCTTCTGTGTTGACAGATGTCAGGTAGCACTTAGGCATTAACTAAGGAGAGCTATAAAATGTTCATACCTTTCAAAAGTCATCAGAGAAAAATGATTTCTGTTCAAAGATGTTTATTATAATGTTATTGACAATAGTGAAATATTAAAAATAAGCAAATAATTTATCAATTAGAGGCTCTAGTAAGTAAGCGAATTGTTCAGAAACTCAGTAAAATTTAGAATCATTTCAAATGACTAGAATAGCTGGGTTCAGTGGCTCAAGCCTGTAATCCCAGCACTTTGGGAGGCTGAGGTGAGAGGATTGCCTGAGCTCAGGGGTTCAAGACCAGTCTGGGCAACGTGTTGAGAACTCAACTCCACAATAAATTTTTAAAAATTAGCCAGGCTTGGTGGCGTGCGCCTGTAGTTCCAGCTACTTGGGAGGTTGAGACGGAAGGATCACCCGAGCCCAGCAGGTCGAGGCTGTGGAAGTCATGAGCATGCCACTGTACTCTAGCCTGACAGAGTGAGACTCCAACTCAAAACAACAGCAACAAAAAGATTAGAATGATAGCGCGGTAACAAAAAATTGCCTTCAATTATGTTAAAGAAGTGTGCCTAGCTACTTGCACTGGTCAGAGCAAGTGTGCAATATAAGTAAAAGACCAAAAATATAATAATAACAGTTGACATGTTAAGCCAGTGAATGTTCTTTTTTCTTATTTTTTGTGAGTTAAACTTTGCAAAATGCAGTTATAATACTTTTAGAAAAAAATTTACATTGAATGTAAATTGGATGAAAATCTGTCATGTAACATAAGAAATATTAGAAAATCTTCAAACCTTACGGACATCTCCATCACCTCGATCCCACACGTATGCCATGGTGATGTACCCCAGAACAAGATGTGCAAGGCGCTGTAACTTGTGTCCTTCAAGGTCATCAATGCTGAGCATAGGTAACTGAGAATAAATGGAGAGATTGACTCAAATCAATCCTGGCGATGTTTTAGACTTCAAAACCAATTGAAAAACATTAGGATGCTATACAAGAAGAAGACAAATATAATATATATTTCAAACCTTCTCAACTTCTGCTCGAAGTTGGCCAGACTCAATCAGCTCAGACAGATGTTTAACAATGAAAATCCAGGCATCATACTTATCAGGTAGCATTTCCTTGAAAAAAAAAAATCTTTATTATTTAAGTAGCAGTAACTGTGAAATTGTTTTGGTTTCTAGCTTATTGTCTGCCTTGCCTCTAAATCTTTTGTGCAGTGTTACCCTGATACACACTTACTTACCTGTCTAGAAACACCTGCCCTTGCCTGGCCACTTGTGAATGCAGGGCTAAACCTCCGTGCTCCCCTCTTCCTCTCTCTTCGGGCACTCCCATCTGCCCCTTTTTCAAATTTCACCTCAAAACTTCCACTAAAATTTTTCTGACTATTCAACACACAAATCTCCTTCATTATAAATCCCATGGATTATGTATTTTCATCCTGTTAAACAACTTACTATGTGCTACTTTTTTTCTTGGCTAGATTTCCATTTCCTTGAATGGAAGAAAAATGAGATATAGGCTTGGAGTGGTGGTTCATGCTTGTAATCTCAACACTTTGGTTGACCGAGGCAGGAGCGTAGCTGAAGCCCAAGATTTCAAGACTAGACTGACCAACATAGTAAGACCTCATCTCTACAAAAAATTAGTGGGCATCTTGGTGTGTGCCTTGTAGTTCCAGCTACTGAGAAGTCTGAGATAGAAGGATCACTTGCGCTCAGGAGGTCAAGCCTGTGGTGAGCCATGACTGTGCCACTGCATTCCAACCTAAACGATAGAGTAAGACCCTAACTCAAAAAAAAGAAAAGAAAAATGAGATGCATTAAATGAGATTTATTAAATGTCAATAGTGAATCCAGCACTCTGCTTAATAATTTCATATATATATTTATCATTTAGTACTTGTAATGGCCCAGGCTCTTTGAGATAAATAAGGAAACCCAGGCTCAGACAGTTTACATAACTTCTTTTTTTGCATATGTAGTTTATTATAATTTAAGCATAAGTGTTTCCAGCTTTCACAATTCATGTTCTTTTTACATTTTACTACCCAATCGCAAGGATTGTATCATGCTTTTAATTTTATAGCTCTTGCACTATCTGGCACATAGTACTGGACATATAGCTGGTACTGTATATATACATGTTGATTGCCTACTTTGGTTTCATTATAGGCTTGTTTTTTTTGTTTTTGTTTTTGTTTTTTGCCCAAAGTGCAAATGAAATCCAAATAAAAGCGTCTCTCTGGAGCTTACAATATTCATAATCTCATCTCAGGGGGAAAAATACAAACAAAAGATCTAACCGGGCTTAGTGGCTCAGCCTGTAATCCTGTGCCTTTGGGAGGCTGTGGTGAGTGGATTGCCTGAGCCCGCGGGTTTGAGACCCGCCTGAGCAACTTGGCGAGACTTCATCTCTACAATAAATCAAAAAATCAGTCGGGCGTGGTAGCGCACGCCTGTAATTCCGGCTATTCGGAAGGCTGAGGTGGAAGGATGGCCGGAGCCCTGCAGGTTGAGTGCAGGCCGGAAGCAGCCACTGCACTCCAGTCTGGGCGACAGAGTGAGACTCCAATTCAAAAACCAACCAACAAACAAACAAAAGATCTAGGCAATATCCTGTACGAGATAGAGGTCCTTGAGCAACTTTTCAAATACCCTGTTTCTATGCCTCCTCCACAAGGCGTCCATAGGAGTGGAGGAGGCACACCCATAAAGTCATCAATGCTGAACCCTAGGAACTGAATGCAAAAAGAGAGATTAAGTCAAATCAATATGGGTGAGCTTTTAAGCTTCAAAATAAAGGAAACATTATGAATAACTATAAAACAAGAAGATAAATATAAAATTCAAACATTTTAAACATCTGCATGTAATAGTCCTGTCTTAATCAGTTAGGGCAGGGTTTTACTAAGCAAAAATCCAGACAGCACACTTCACTAGATAGCCATTTTTCTTGCTCTTAATTTTTCTTTTTGACCACACAAAAGCTGGGCTCTAATGCTTTGAGTAATAAATGTAATACATGATTTTGGTTTTTTGTGCTGTTCTGTATTTCATTACATAGCCCACTTGATCTTTCAGTTGTTACGGTTTCCTCCAAATAACAGAAGTACATTTTTGTCATGTACCATGATTAGTATTTTATTTGGCAGAATTTTCAACAAATGTACAATTCAATCAATACTGTGCTCCTGGTTCAAAGTATCCCTAATTAGTATAATAATTAGTAAAGAATAACACAGAGGATCACTTAAATTCTGCTAGATTACGGAATGTATTTTGTGTATATAGGGAATCAGAAGATATGTTTTCTTTTGGAATAGGAACTGAGAGATTATTAGAGATGAAACAAGCATTTTTGATCTCATAATTTCTAGGAAAGGTCTGTAGTGAAGAACTAAGAGTAGCCCTTAATTTTTTTTCATGTTTCCAGACACTGAATCTAACTTTTTCAGCATCTTGCCTAGAAGGAGGATTTTTCAAGTAAGCAAGGAAGAGTTTTGTTCGGTTTCTCTTTAGGTCTTGTTTTAGCCTTTGGGATTTCTTCTAGAGGTATTCACAATTACCATGGTCATTGCATTTTTAAGAGAATTGACTCTTTGAAGAGAGAAAAAAATTTGATATGAAGTTTAGTAAATTCTGAAAAAGTTGGTTTTATTGTACCATTGATAAGCACATCCTTGAAGTCACCCTAACCTGGCATTAGTGTGTATATGGGGTAAGGTGTGCTAAGGCAGAGAGCAAGTTTGAATATTATTGATTTGCACGTATAAAGTAAACTAGGTGCTTTCGGCAATAAACCTAAAGCATACTCTTCATTTTGTTAAATTAACTTAACAATCTAAAAAGGAAAATTATATTGATAGAAAGGGGTTGTTTTAGATTTGCAAGTATCACCCAAGCTATTTACAGGATTTTATTTCTAAACACAGGTTGGAATCTCCAATAAAAAATTATTTTCTATATTTAAAGGTGCTCTCTAGAGTGTGGACTATGTTTGAGCTATGAACAAATAAAAATATACTAGTCTACAGAATTGTTACAACATGTAACTGGTTCATAGAAATCCTCTTCTACAATTTCAGGTAGCTTGTTAAACCCAAGAGTAAAAAGAAAAAAAAAAAAAAACCGTTGTGATCTCTTCTATTAAGAGAGGCAGTACAGCAGAATCATAACAGAATGGTTTTAAGATCATGGACCCCAGAGCCAGACTGCTTTGGCTCATACCTGCCTCTGATACTTGCTAGCTGTGTTTGATAATTACTTAAATTCAGCATGCCTTATATTTTTCATAAGGAAAATGAGGATAATGACACACATACCTTTTAGGATAGTTGTGAGAATAGAAAGGGTTAATACTTGTCAATTGCTTAGAAAAATGCTCAGAGTTTGATAATTAAAATACTGATGATAAATTGTTTTACATGGCATTCATTAGAAAACAGATTGATAAAAATATTATTTTTAAAGCAAATATTTTCATCATATACCTTGCAATTTGTGGCTAAAGCATGCAAAAAAAAGAAGTACTTTACACTCTCACTTGAATCTTATGCTCAGTAAACAGCAAGCAATATTAATATAACACAAAAGTTGCTTGATGTGCCATTTAATAGACTCCATCAAATTAGGAAGACATATTTTGTACAACTTAAGATAATCAATAGAAAAAGAGGTTTCCCTTTGACTCATGCCCATTTTTTTGCTTTTTAAAAACACGCTCTAAAAATACAGTAATAATAAACTTATTTATGACTTCTATAGTGCAATTATTTTCTAGAACTAAAATACTTGCCCTAGTTTTCTTATGTCATCACTCTCCATATGCAAGTTAGGTAAATAAGATGTGCATAGATGACTACATTTCTAGGGAGAAAATTTTAGGAAAAGTTAAATAAGACACAGTTATTAAAATTCTGTCTCCAGTTTTGGCACTGTCTTATCTGTTTGTTTAGTAGAACTTACTGAATTACAGTAGTTCAGTAGGAGTTAACTTGTTCTGTTATGTAATGAGAAGAGACATGCATTTCCCCACATTTCAGTATTCTTTCTTACCAGTGGATTTGGCAGAGCAAAGCCCACATCTTCATCTATGTGATATTCTTCAGTGATTTTCCAAGAACTTTCCAAAGGGGATGCTTCAGCAAGTGCCATTGTTGCAGACTGCTTCTCTGGTGCCTTTCAGTCTCTGAAGAGTTGTAGAACATCTATTTATTACAGTTGTTGCTATAGCCAGTGACCACAACTATCACGTAGGCAGTGAGAAATGACTTCCACTTTTGGAATAGTTTCATTTTCTAGTTTCTTTATTTGCAATTTGATAACCCACAAAAGCATCTCTGTGAATCATATGAAGAAACTGAAAGGATATATTCCATATCAAATCACTAGGCGTATCATTTGCTTACTGCCATACAGGAACCCAGAAAGAGTCTGATGGGAAACACAAAGACTATGAAAACAGGTGAACAGGAAAGAACATTCTGCTTTATGAGAACTGTTAAATGTTTGAATTAAAAGAAAGAGTTTTACCATGACTCTAGTCCCAAACTATCATTTAGTTATTTGTCACTGGCTTTCTTTTAGGCTTCCAGGGTTCTTTGAAAAGATCAGTGTCTTGTTTCAGCAACCCAGAAATAAAATCTGTGATACACTGAACCCTTAGTCAGTGGCTCTGAAGTAGACAAAAAACAGAAGCACACGAAAAATTAGAAAGCTGGTAACTCCCCAACCCTCCATTTTTCTTATCTAGACTTTTATAATGTTCATAATGATACAGTTTTCTCCTATTCACATTCCTCCTTATTTTTTATTTTTTTGAGTTGGAATCTCACTCTGTCACCCTGGCTGGAGTGCAGTAGCACAGTCATGGTTCACCACAGGCTCAACCTCTTGGGCTCAGGTGATCCTTCTTCCTCAGCCTCCCAAGTAGCTGGGACTATGTGCAAGTGATACCACATCCGTTTAACTTTTTAATTTTTTGTGGAGATGAGGTCTTGCTATGTTGCCTAGGTTGGTCTTGAATGCCTAGTCTCAAGCAATCCTCTCTCCTCAGACTCCCAAAGTGCTGGCATTACAGGCTTGAGCAACTGTGCCCAGCCCAAATTACTAATAAGCAGCTTTTAGGAAGACCTTTGCTCATGTTAGCTGTATCTGACTGTGAGGGACCGATTTGAGAACAATCCTACACACTTTGTAATATGTTAAAAGTTGAAGCAAAGGATAAAATGCCTTTAAAATGTTTCCTTCAAAAAAACAAATGAAGACTGCATTTGGAAAAGGTTCAGTTTACATGCAAGTCTATGGTCATTTTAGAGGCATTGGCTTACATAACGCTGAAGCAAAAGTAGAAGCCGTGTTGTTCCTTTTGAAGATCAAAAGGAAAAGAGTAGGAGTTAGGGTTCAGTACATAAAAGTCAATGCACTTTTGTCACCCAGCTTATCAGTACTTGAAGTAAATTTTAATAGCCCATGGCTTTGGTCACATTCTAGAATAGCTCTCATGCCATTCCTCTCTATTACGTTGTGGCTTTATTATTATTATTTTTAAGAGGTAGTTTTATAAGAAAATGTTCTCTGAATAGGAAAGGCAAAGGAAATTGAAACCAAAATCACACAGCTAAGAGAATACAATGACTACACTTCTTTTAAATAAATGATTCATGAAGCTAGTACTTTTGAAACCACGCCTAAGAAAAACAAAACAAAAAGGAGGGCCTATCATATTGATGTAAAAGTCAAAAAAGTAACAACAAAATATTGAGAATTAGAAAATGTGTGGTTATGCCTGTGATTTTTCATTCTCTGTATCTGAGGTTTTTAGTAATGAGTAAAAGTGAAGACATGTAATAAAGTTTTAGATGATTTTGTCTTGGAAGAAACTCTCAAGATTGATTTATTAAGAAGGATAGTTTGATAAAAAAATTTTTGACTTTGTTTATCCAGCTACCTCACTAAATCTAGCTTACCCTTGACTTCAGAAACAATAAGCTTTACTGCCTCAATTGTCTCTCTACCTTTTTAATTCCATCAACCTTTGGTTTCCTTCGTACCTCTGAAACTACATTGGCAATTAATGCTGTCTTCAGTCACCTTTATTTTTCTTCAGCCATAGCTACATCTCCTTTAAAACAAACAAAAAGTAAACAAACAAAAACCCTTTCATATGGTTTTGGAAGAGCATCTTAAATTTATGATCTCATTTGGATTCCTTATCTTCCTGTTTAGCTTTTTTACCTGTGCCCAGGTCATTATACTAGAGAACTCCTGAGATCCAGAACTCAGCTTTTTGCACTATGTCCTCTTATATGTGAGACTTTATAGAAACCTGTCTCCCTTGTATGTATTACCTGCTTTGGTAGCTTGAATAAATTTTTCTCTAACATCTCAACCTGAATGTCCTGTTATCCAGTTTCATGGGGAACTGTATTGACATCAGTAATATAATGACAGGATTTGCAGAGGGATTTTTGTTCACAGCCATGATAAGCACAAGTGTATTTCCTCTTAATTTCCTCCAAAATACATCCAAATTCTCTTTACTATTGTTATGCTAATTTATAAAATGTAGCTTTATTTTTAAAAATTATCAATTAGCCGGGCTCGGTGGCTCAGCCTGTAATCCCACGCCTTTGGGAGGCTGAGGTGAGTGGATTGCCTGAGCCCGCGGGTTCGAGACCCGCCTGGGCAGCGAGACCTCATCTCTACAATAAATCAAAAAATCAGCTGGGCGTGGTAGCACATGCCTGTAATTCCGACTACTTGGAAGGCTGAGGCGGAAGGATCGCCAGAGCCCAGCAGGTTGAGGCTGCGGTGGCCGGGAGCGGCCACTGCACTCCAGTCTGGGCGACAGAATGAGACTCCAACTCAAAAAAAAAAAAAAAAAAATTATCAATTAAAAAAATAAAATGATCTGGAGTATACAAGATCAATGAAAGACATTTTTTTCTCTCTTCTTTCTCTAATGAACTTCATTTATTAACTTAAAAAACTTAAAAAAATAAATAGCAACATTACTGATGTTCACCATTAATATTTATATGATTATGCTTTATACAATTTTTAAAAATTTGAGTCAGAGTCTCACTCTGTTACCCAGGCTGGAGTGCAGTAGCATGCTTATGGCCACCACAGCCTTGACCTACTGGGTTCAGGCAATCCTTCTGCCTCAGCCTTCCAAGTAGCTGTAACTAAAGGCTTGTGCCACCATGCCTGGCTAATTTTTTTGATTTATTGTAAGGATGAGGTCTCACCAATTTGCCCAGGTTGGTCTCGAACCTGTGGGCTCAGGTGATCCTAAGTGCCAGGATTATAGGTGTGAACGACCACACCTGGTCATTTTATACCATTTTTATGCAAGTTAATGATATCCAAATTTTCCTGAGTACTTACTAGTGCAATTTTTAAAAATTTTGCTTTTTTGTAACTAATTTGACTTTTATAATTGTCTTATGAGGAAAATTCCATGATTTCTCTGAGAGGGAATTAAGATGATTCAGGATTTCTGTGCTCTTATTTGCCTGAACAAAACAATACTCCCATAAGGAAGATATCATCATAGTTATCAAAGTATTGATATTGTTTTTATAGATCTCTAAAAGTCACTAAAATTATAATCAGGCACAAGATTCAATGTTGAGGGAAACAATAGTTTATAGAAAGAGACATACAGGGGATTCAATAAAAGAAATAACAGACATCATTTTTTTTTTTTTTTTTTTTTAGATTTATGTTAGAGTCTCATTTTGTCTCCCAGACTGGAGTGCAGTGGTATGATCATGGCTCACCGCAGCCTCCATCTCCTGGGCTCAGGTAATCCTTCTACCTCAGCCTTCCAAGTAGCTGGGACTACAAGCATGTGTCACTACGCTTGACCAACTTTTCTGATTTTTTTGTAGAGATGAGGTCTTGCTATGCTGCTCAGGCTGTCTTGAACTCCTCACCTCAAGTGATTCTCCTTTCTTGGTTTCCCAAAATGCTAGGATTACAGGCATGAGCTACCATACCCAGCCAGAAACTTGTCCATTTAACATATTCAAAAAAATAAAAAATAAACAACAAATCCCCAAATATTGCAGACACTGAAAATAATAACCAAATGAACATTCTGGAATCAAAATCATTGAGGAGCCGGGCTCAGTGGCTCAACCTGTAATCCCGCACCGTTGGGAGGCTGAGGTGAGTGGATTGCCTAAGCCCGCGGGTTCGAGACCCGCCTGGGCAGGCGAGACCTCATCTCTACAATAAATCAAAAAATTAGCCAGGCGTGGTAGCGCGGGCCTGTAATTCTGGCTACTCGGAAGGCTGAGGCGAAGGATCGCCGGAGCCCAGCAGGTCAAGGTTGTGGTGGCCGGGAGCGGCCACTGCACTCCAGTCTGGGTGACAGAGTGAGACTCCAACTCAAAAAAAAAAATCATTGAGGAGAAAATTCAATTATATACAGATATGTAAAAAATTACAGATTAAAGCCTGATGAGAAAAACAAATTAATGGAAAATAAATAGAGAGAGAGAAAGAGAAAGAAGTGTAGAAAGAGGGTGCAGTAAAGAAAATTAATATAGCTATAACTTGAGTCTCAGAGGAAAAGAAGAGAAAGAATGGAGTGAGGCAATAGTTAAAGCAAAAAGGGCTAAGATTTTTTAAAACTTAATGAAAGATACCAAGTTACAAATAGACAAAACACTACATACTTCAATATGGTTAAATTAAATAAAAATCACACCTAATTGCATCATAGTAAAACTGGCAAAACCAAATACAAAAATCCTAAACCTTAACATTTTCCAGAAAAAATGAAACAAATAAGGACCTTTAAAGAGACAAAATTTGACTGACAGCTGAATTCTCAAGGAAACAATGACAACCTGTGGACAATGGAATGATATTTTAAAAATGCAAAGGAGCAAAAAAGATAAGTCAAGCTAGAAGTATATACTCACAGATAATATTACTTAGAAATATAAATAAAATAAAAACATTTTTAAGGAAAAGAATAAGAATTGCCAGAAGCCCACAATCAAGAGACTATTAAAGGATCATTTTTAGTTTATGTAGAAGGAAAATTTTTCAAAAGTAACAATAAATGAAGAACACTGAAAGGGGTGACTATCTGATTGAGTCTAAATGACAGTCTATAAAATAATAACAATTACTCAAATAATAATATGTACTGTGCTTTACTTAGATTGATGATGTATAGATACAGACATACCTTGAATTTAAATAGATTACAACAAATTAATATGAATGTGAGGAAGGGTATAAATGATGCTAAAATTCTTGCAAGTTTTGGGAAGAGAAATGGGCAATACTTTTTAAAGGATTTTGAAAATTTTACAGATGTTTGTTTTAATCTCTAGGGTTACTAATTGAAAATGGTGTAAGAATGTGTAAGCAACAAGCCAGCAGATTTTAACAAAACTTATTCGCAAATAAATCTTAATCATCACAATAACAGACCTAAAAAGTGATCAGAAAGGATACTAAACAGGTAAATCAAAAAGAAAGTAAATAGTTCAATGGCAGATATAAAACCAAATATATCAATACTCACATTATATGTAAATAGAGAAAGCATTCTAATTAAAAAGTACAGAGATTATCATATTAGCCTTTTAAAAATATCTGTGTATACGTCATTTAAAATAAAAAGCTCTAAAATATAAAAGTACAGAAACTTAAGGAAATATATTATGCTAGTGCTATAACAATAACTGGTATAGCTGTATTAGGTAGGTTAGATTTTGAGGCAAGTAATATCATTAGAGATTATTTCAGTCAGGGCTCTTCAGAAAAATTGAACCAGTAAGTAGCAGATATTTCGGACGGATGACAGATCTCAAGGAATTGACTTATGTGATTGTGGGAGCTAGGAAGTCTGAAATCTGAAGGACAAGCTGACAAGCTGGAAACTCAGGCAGGATCTAAAGTTGCATTTCATCATCACAATTTTTCTTTAGGTAAACCTTGGTTTTTGCTTGTAAGCTCTTTTAACCTATGTGACCCATCCATATCAGTTGGTTTTACTTAAAGCCAATGGACTGTAAATGTCAACGACATCTATAAAGTACTTACACAGCATCCTAGATTAGTTTTTAATTGAATAACTGAGTACCACAGATGAATAAAGTTGACATAAAACTAATCATCACAGAAATAAAGGGCAACACTCTAAGATAAAAGATTCACTTTACCAGGAAGATACAGCAATTCTAAATTTCTATAACCCCAATAACATAAGTTATAGCTTCCAAACAGGTAAAGTAAAAACTGATGGTACACAAAAGACGAAAGATAAAGCCACAGTTAGACTGCAGGTTTTTAAAAAATTGCCAGTAACAGGAAAAGCAAGTCAAAAGTAAGTAAAGATATAGGCAAACAGGTAATTTGAACAACATGATTAAGAAACTTGACCTAATGTATAGAGCACCAACTCAACAATGCAGCATATATATTATTTTTAGAGTACAGCATGTTAAGTGAAATAAGCCAAAGAAAAATAAATACTGCATGATCTTATTCATGTGAAGTCTGGAAAAAGGGAGAGAGTGTTGATATCACAGAAGCAGATAGAACAGTGATTACTAGAGACTGAGGATGGGAAGACAGAGGGGAGGAGGGAGAGAGGTTAGTCAGTGGGTACAAAGTTAAAACATTTAGATATGAGAAGCAATTTCTCGTGTTCTATTTTGCAGTAGGGTGACAATGGCTAACATGGTTAACAGTAGGTTTAGATTTTGCAAAATACCTGGAAGAGAAGCTTTTGAATGCTCACACCACAAATAAATAATAACTGCATCAGGTGATGGATATAAGAAATGCCCTGATTTGATCATTTAAAACATATGTATGTATTGAACATTACATTGTACCCCATATATATGTATTATTACAATGTATCAATAAAAAAGGAAGAAAGTTGCATTTCCCTAACTTGTTTTTTAGTGTCATGTATATCAATTTGTCATCAATATCTTGTTTATCAAACATCTAGCATTTTTAAAAGCAATTTACAAATATTAATCCATTCCATCCTTACAACATACTAAAAGCTATGTATGTTATTATCTTCATTTTATGATATGAAATATAAAAAATGTATAATTAAAGTAATTGTCCAATCTCATAAAGTAAATAAGCTGGAAAAATAGCATTTGAGTCTAAGCAGTCTGGTTCCAGAGTCCATAATCTTAAAACTATTATGCTATGATGCCTCTCAAGAGGAGAAGCTATCACAAGTCTTTGTTCTATGTTTATTTGTTTTATTTTTTACTCTTGAGAGTAACAAGATACCTAAGTTCCCAGGAGAGAATTTCCAAAACTAGTTACATGTCGTGACAATTCTGTAAGTTTTATGCTAGTATATACTTATTTGTTAGTAGTTCATACACTTAAAATACACATTCCAGAGAGAGTCTTTCAATGCAGGAAATATATTTTTAGCCAGACATCTCATCTTAACAGTACTTAGAAATCTCAAAGTATTAAATAATAAAAGGAAAGGTGAAAAGTGATGTGCAATAAGAATAAAACAGGGAAAGGGCAAAGAGGAAGCAAACACAGATGTCAGATATAGAAAATGTAGTAACAAGAAGCAAAGTTAAAAAAAAAGAATAGATACAACTAAATAACAAATTACTGGCTTGAAATTATTATTAATTTAGCTAATTATTGTCCTTTGCTTTGTACTTCAACTAACATTAAAACTGAGACAATTATCATTTAATATATTTTAAAATCAATTCATAAAATATCATCTATCTATCATCTATCTATCATCTATCTATCTATCTATCTATCTACCTATCTATCTATCTATCTAATCTATTTAATCTGAGTTCTTTATTTGACTCTTAGGTCAAGTGGAATGCCAGATAGTCAATCCAATGTCCAAAATATTCAGCTAAATAGACTCTGAAATACTTTGTATAGGAGATCAGGAATATAAGAGAGTCAAGTATTGTGAGAATCAACAGTAATTGCACATATGTATATCATCATTATGATATCTTACAGAATAATTTCACTGCCCCCAAAATCCTCTATGTTCCACCTAGTCATCCCTTCCTTTCTCTCCACAACCTTACCCAATCGCTGATCTTTTTACTGTCTCCATAGTTGCCTTTTCCACAACATCATATAGTTGAAACCATATAGTATGTAGCTTTATTAGAGCCTCTTTCTTTTTTCTTTTCTTTTAAAAAATTTACATCTCTAATTAATGAGCATGAGCATCTATTCAAATGTTTATAGGCAAATTTTACTTTCTACGCTGAGGAATAATTTTTTGTGTTGTTTTGAGCCAATTTTGATTGGAGATATTTAATTATTGATCTGTAGCTCTTAATATTTCTCACAATTTCATATGCTAATTCCTGTTCAATTGTGTGTGTTTTAGAGAAATATTTCTCAAGTTATCTATGGTAAAGAAACATATTTATTTTTAATCAATCAAACCTGATACGATTGAAAGTTACAATAAAACTATTTATTAGAAAAATAGAATGGGTACAATATAAAAGATCTCATTTTTGTGATTAGAGTCAACAAAGATACATTCACATTTTAATATATACTCTTATTTATAAGTAAAGAGAATTTAGCAAAAATACTATTAAAATTGTACACAGTCTGTATTATGTGTATGTGAACAGGCAATTACTGTGATACCTACAGAGAACCACAATTATGCTTATAACTTTTTATTGTTACAATTATAAATATACAAAAATTTAAGAATGAAGTAGCAATTACATTAACAGTCTATAAGCACGCTTGAGCATTGTTTTAACATTCAAATTTTATATGGAAGCAGTACTTCAAGAGTATATAATTTATATACAGTAAAATACATACATGCTAAAAATACAGACATGCATTTTTGAAGCTATATACCTCTTTTTACTATCATCTAGATTATGATGGAGAATATTTCCATTATTCACAATGTTTCCTTTGCCTCATTTCAATCCTCTCTCAACCAGAGTCCTAATCATTATTTTTATTTTTATCATTGTGGATTAGTTGTGTCTGGTTTTAATTTTAAAATAAATCATGCAATATATATTCTTAGATATCTGACTTCTTTCATACAACATAATGCTTTTGAGATTTATTCATGTTGCATGTATTAGCCTGTCCTTTTTTATTGCTTAGGAATTTTTCATTAATATGAATACATCAGTTTTGTTGTTTATATATTCTTTTGTTTTGAGCATTTCATGTATTCTTATCTTTTGGCAGCTATGAGTAAAGTTGCTATGAATATTCTGTTCCAAGTCTTAGAAGATTTAGATTCATTTTTTTAGGGTCTTAAAAGTGAAATTCCTGTGTAACAATTAGAGATTGCTAAACAGTTTTCCAAAGTGGTCTTCAATTTTACATTTTCGTCAAAATTATGAGATTTGTTGTTGCCACACGTTCTTACCAACAAAGTTTTCCAGTCATTTTGACAGATGAAAGTAGCATTACAATGCAGATTATATTTGTATTGCCCTTATGACTAATATGTCGCACACTTTGATGTATGAGTATTGGCCATTCATATATTCTTTTATGATATGTTTGCCTGAATCCTGGTAAATAATTTTTAATTCAATTTTCTTTTTATTTTTGAGGCATTGTAGAGGGATGTTGATCTATTCTGGATACAAAGCCTGTTTTAGATATGTGTATTGAGATTATTTTCTCCAAATCACTGTCTTGTTTTTTCACTTATTAAGAAACTGCATATTACACATGTGCAAAATACATTGAGGTATATTTTTATTGAGAAATTTGTAATTTTAAGTAAGGCAATATATTACCTTTTAAAAAATGTTTGGGGGTGTTTTAGTGTTCTGCTAAAGAAAACTTTACTTACACCAAGTTAATAAAGACTATTATGATGTTTTCTGCTAAATAAATTTATAGTTACAATTTTCACATATATGGCTATGATTTGCCTTGAATTACTTTTTGTTTATTATGTTGAAGTTAAAATTTTGTTGTTGTTGTTATTTTGCTTTTTAGTTGTTTCAGCACCAGTAGTTGAAAATACTTTAAAAAAAATTTTTAATTTTAAAGATGTGGGATACAATTCAGGGTTAGATATACAAATATTAATTATGCAGGTACCTTTTTTGATGTGGTGTGCCCCTCCCTCCCCTGACAGTTTCCTACTACTGCCGATCCTTTTCTTAGAGTATTACAATAATTGTTCAAGGTCTGCTTATGATTGGGAACATGTGATACTCAGTTGTTTATTTCTGTGATAGATCACTCACTATTACAGACTCTAAGTCCATCCAAGTTGCTGCGAAGTTCATAATTTTGTCCTTCTTTATTGCTGCGTAATATTCCATCATGTATATGTCCCACATTTTTTTAATCCAGTCCTCTTTTGATGGGCAGCACAGTTGATTCCATGTTTTTGCTTTTGTGAATAATGCTGCAGTAAACATGCATGTACAGGTATGTTTTCCATAGAGTGATTTGAAATCCTCCAGGTATATTCCCAGTAGGGTGATTGCAGGGGTCATATGGAAGGTCCGTTTTATTGTTTTGTTTGTTTGTTTGTTTTGAGGTAGTGTCTCACTCTGTCATCCAGGCTGGAGTGCAGTAGCACACTCACGGCCACTGCAGCATTGACCTGCTGGGCTTCAGCGATCAGAAGGTCAATTTTTAGATCTTTTAAGAATTGCCAACCGGGCTCGGTGGCTCAGCCTGTAATCCCGCACTTTGGGAGGCTGAGGTGAGTGGATTGCTTGAGCCTGTGGGTTCGAGACTCGACTAGGCAACTTGGTGAGACCTCATCTCTACAATAAATTTAAAAAATTAGCCAGGTGTGGTAGCGCACGCCTGTAGTTCCAGCTACTGGAAAGCTGAGGCAGAATGATCGCCGGAGCCCAGCAGGTCGAGGTTGCAGTGGTTGGGGGCAGCCACTGCACTCCAGTCTGGGTGACAGAATGAGACTCCAACTCAAAAAAAAAAAAAAAAAAGAATTGCCAAACTGTTTTCCACAGGGGTTGTAGTAGTTTACACTCCCACCAACAGTCTAGAAGTGTTCCCTTTCCCCCGAATTCTTTCTAGCATCTGTTGTTTTTTGAGTTGTTGATGATGGTCATCCTGACTGGAGTTAGATGGTGTCTCAGGGTGGTTTTAATTTGCATTTCTTTGATGATTAGTGAAGTTGGGCATTTTTTCATGTATCTGTTGGCCGCTTATATGTCTTTTTTTGAGAACTGTCTATTCATATCTTTTGCACACCTTGTAATGAGTCTTTTTTTCCCCCAGCATGTTTGAATTCCTTGTAGGTCCTATTTGCAGATATCAAAACAGCTCTGCATTCAGGACTATTTAGGTTTCATAAACTGAATTTGGAAATGTTTTGTTTCCTGTGTTCTCTGAATGACTTTGAGTAAAATAGGTGCTATTTATTATATCATAGTATATATTGACGAAGTCATGCAGACTTAGGGCTTTCTTTGTTGGGAATTTCTAAATTATGCTTCAACTTTTTAAAGAAATGTACATCTAGTCTGACTTTCCATTTATCTTTGGGTAAGTTTTGAAAAGTTGTGTTTTTCAAGAAGTTAAAACATTTTTTTCTAAGTTACCATATCTGTTGGCATATAAATAATTTTAGTGCTTTTCCTTTTTAACAGTTTTACTGTGGAAAAGAACACATAACCTAAAATTTGCCGTAGCAACTATTTTAAAGTGTACAGTTCAGTGGCATTAAGTACACTTTGTTGTTTTGCAACATCACCACCATCTATTTTCAAAGCATTTTATTATCCAGATCTAAAACTCTCTTGCTGTTAAACAATAGCTCCCCATTTTTCTGTCCCTCCAGCCCTTGGCAACCACCATTATACTTTCCAATTCTATAAATCTACCTGTTCTGAGCACCTCATAAAAGTGTAATCATACAACATTTGTTCTTTTGTATCTGCTTATTTTACTTAGCATGATGTCTTCAAGGTCCATTCCATGTTGTAACATTGTTAGAATTCCATTTCTTTTTAAGACTATTTTATGTCTATATCATTGTGTGTATATATCACATTTTTTTCCTCTGTTCATTTTTTTTTAGTGACTATCTGGGTTTTTCCACCTTTTGACCATGGTGAACAATGATGCTATGAACGTTGATACAGATATCTAAGTCTGTGCTTTCGTTTCTTTTCAATATGTACCCGGAAGTCAAATTGGTGAACTACATGTTAATTTTATGTTTAATTTCTTTTAAGCATAGAACACTATTTTCCACAGTGAATGTGTCATTTTAACCCTGCACTAGTATTGGACAAGAGTTCTAATTTCTCCACATTCTTTTTTTTTTTTTTCTGAGTTGGAGTCTCACTCTGTCGCCCAGGGTGGAGTGCAGTGGCATACTCATGGCCACCCCAGCGTCGACTTGCTGGGCTCCGGTGATCCTTCTGCCTCAGCCCTCCAAGTAGCCAGAACTACAGGTGCTTGCTACCACGCCCAGCTAATTTTTGATTTATTGTAGAGACGAGGTCTCACCAAGTTGCCCAGGCTGGTCTTGAACCCGCAGTCTTAGGCAATCCACTTGCCTCAGCCTCTCTAAGTGCTGTGATTACAGGCTAAGCCACCGAGCCCGGCCATTTCTCCACATTCTTGTCAACACTTGGTATTTTGTTGTTGTTTATAAGATAGCAATTTTAATGGTTGTGAGTTGGTATCTTACTGTGATTTACTTTGCATTTCTCCAATGATTAGTGTGATGTTGAGAATCTTTTTATGTACTTACTGGTCATTTGTGTAACTTCTTTAGAAAAATATCCTTTGCTCATTTTTATTTTTTATTTTTTGAATTGGAGTCTCACTCCATTGCCCAGGCTGGAGTGCAGTGGCATGCTCACGGCCACCCCAGCGTCAATCTGCTAGTCTCCAGTGATCCTTCTGCCTCAGCTTTCCAAGTAGCTGGAACTACTGCCACATGCTAATACACTGGCTAATATTTTTTATTTATTGTAGAGAAGAGGTCATGACCAACTTGCTTGGGCTGGTCTCGAAGCTGCAGGCTCAGGCAATTCACTTGCCTCGGCCTCCCAAAGTGCAGGGATTACAGGCTGGGCCACCGTGCCCAGTCTTTTGCTCATTTTTAATTGGGTTGTTTTCTTTTTTGTTGCTGAGTTGTAGGTATCCTTTATCTATTCTAAACATTAGTTTCTCATCAGATTGAAAAAAAATGTTCTCTCTTTTCAAGGCTTCTCTTTTTACTCTAGTGATAGTATTCTTTGATGCACAAAAGTTTTTAATTTTGATGAAATTTGCTTTATTTTTGTTGTTGTTGCCTGTATTTTTGGTGTCATATCCAATAAGTCATTGTCAAATCCTAGGTCATGAAGCTTTTTCCTTACTTTCTTATAACAATTTTGTTTTATAATCTTAGCTCCTAGGTTTAGGCCTTTGACCCATTTTGAGTTAATTTTTATATATGATATAAAGTAAAAGTCCAATTCTTTTTTTTTTGCATTGGATATCCAGTTTACTTAGCATCATTTATTTTTTAAAAAATGTTCTTTCTCCACTGAGTAGCTTTGGTACCCTTCTAAAATCATTTGATCATATATGCAAGCATTTATTTCTGGGCTTTTATTTCATTCCAAGGTTGATATATCTGTATGTATGCCAGTAATATATGCTGTTTTTATTACTATAGCTTTGCAGTAAGTTTTGAAAAGAGGAAGTATGAGTCTTTCAAATTTGTTGGTCTTTCTCAAGATTGTTTTCTTTATTCGACATTACTTAAAATACTACATGAATTTTAAGACGGATTTTGTGTGTGTGAAAAAATACAATTGAGATCTTGATAGGGACTGTATTGAATCTGTAGATCATTTGGTTGTTATTGACATCTTAACAATATTAGTTCTTCCAATACATGAACAGAAATGCTTTTCCATTTATTTGTGTTTTTAAAAAATTTCTTTCAGCAATGTTTTGTAGTTTTCAGTGTACAACTTTTCATTTCAGTTAAGTTTATTTGTATTTCATTATTTTTGATTCTATTGGCAATGGAATTATTTTATTAATTTTTTTCAGAATGTTTACTGTTAGTCTATAGAAATGCAACTTATTTGGGCTATTGATTTTGTATTTTGCAATATTACTGAATTTGTGTATTAGTGCCAACAGTTTTTTGTGGAATATTTTGAGTTTCAACATATAAGATTATGTCATCTGTGAAGAAAGATAATTTTATTTCTTCCTTTTCAATTTAGAGGGGTTTTTTTTCTTATATTTCTTGGATAATTGCTCTGCCCAGGTTTTTGAATACTATATTAAATAAAAGTGGTGGAAATGGGTATTCTTTTCTTTTTCTTGATCTTACTGGAAAAACGTTTAAACTTCTGCTATTGGGTAAAATGTTAGCTGTGAGTGGTTTATATATAGCCTTTATTATGTTAATGTGGTTTAGTTCTATTCCTAGACTATTAAGTGTTTTTTTTTTTTTCCAGGAGAGTTTGTTGAATTTTATCAAATGCTTTTTAAAAAATATCAATTGAGATAATGATATGTGGTCTTTAAAAAAAATTTAATTCTGCTAATGTAATATATTACATTGAATACTTTTTTTTTTTTTTTGAGTAGGCGTCTCACTCTGGTGTCCAGGCTGGAGTAAATAGGCACACTCACAACCACTGCAACCTTGACCTGCCGGGCTTAGGTAATCCTTCCACATCAGTCTTCCAAGTAGCTGGAATTGCAGGCATGTGTCACTATGTCTGGCTGACTTTTTTTTTTTTTAATTTGTTGTAGAGATGAGGTCTCGCCAAGTTGTCTATGTTGGCCTCAAACCTGTGGGCTCAGGCAAATCTCTCACTTCAGTCTCCCAAAGTGCTGGGATTATAGGTGTGAGACACTGTGCCCGGCCAACATTGAATAATTTTTATATGTTGAACCATCTTTGCATTTCAGGAATAAATCTTGATTGTGGAGTATAATTATTTTTTTGAGGATTTATACTTTAATATTCATTAGATATATTGATCTATAGTTCTCTTTTCTTGTATTCTCTCTGTCTGGCTTTGTTATCAGGGTAATACTGACCCCATAGAATGCATTTAGAAATGTTTCCTTTCTTCAATCTTTTGAAAGAGATTAAGAATGATGGTTAATGCTTCTTTAAATGTTTGGTAGTAGTCACCAAGGAACTCATCTGATACAGGGCTTTTTTTGTGTGTGAGAGAGGTAGGATTTTGATTACTAAATCAATCTCTTTACTAGTTATAGGTCTCTATATTTTTTTTAGTTCTTTATGATTCAATATTGGGAAATTGTATGTTTCTAGAAATTTGTCCATTTCATCTAGGTTATCCAATTTGTTGGCATACAATTGTTCATAGTACTATCTTATAATCCTTTAAACCTTCTGTTATGTTGGTAATAATATCCTGTTTTACTGCTTCCTTCTTTCCTTCCTTCTTTTCTTTTCTTTTTTTTTTGTTGGAGTCCTACTTTGTTGCCCAGGCTGGAGTGTAGTGGCATAATCACAGCATACTGCAGCCTTGAACTCCTGGGCTCTGATGATCCTTTCACCTCGGCCGCCCAAAGAGCTGGGACTACAGATGTGTGGTACCATGCCTGCTTATTATTATTATTATTATTTTCTGTAGAGATGAGGTCTCACTGTGTTGCCCAGGGTGGTCTCAAAATTCTGAACTCAAGCCATCCTCCTGCCCAAGCAATATGCTAAATTTCAAGTCTGATTTTGCGTATTTTTTGCTTCATTTTTCCATAGTCATCTATCTAAAAATTTGTCAATCTTCTTCATCTTTTTGATAAGCCAAACTTTGGTTTCATCAACTTTTTAATTGTTTTTTAATTTATTCTCATTCATATTTATTTTCAATGCAATCACTACTACTTCTTTCCTTTTGTTATCTTTATGTTCAGTTTGTTCTTTATAGCGTAAAGTTGGAAGGTTAAGAAGATCTTTCTGTTTTTGATGTAAATATTTACAGTTATAATTTTTCTCTTAGCATTGTTTTCACTATATCTCATGAGTTTTGAAATTTAGTACTTTTGTTTCCATTTTTAAAAAATATCTTTTGTAATTTCCCTTGTGATTTGCTTTTTTGATTTAATGTTATTTAAATATTTCTTTTTATTTTTTAATGTTTTCAGTGTCTGCTGTTATTTCTCATTTCAGTTTCTGAGAATACTAACCAAGGTTGTATAGAGATAATCTTATATTATCTTCTAAATGTTTAGTCATGATTATATAAGAGAAATATACAAATGTCATTTTAGTAATCACCTCTCTCTTTGGTGACAACTTTTGATGGGCCCAAATAAAAATATCCCCTTCACCCTCTGAATGATTGATGAAAGTTGACTGACACCAAGCAAATTAATAGGAGAAAAGGCATACAAATTTTATTTTAACATAAATTACACAGGGGAATTATAGGAGAAGGATTACTCTATAATTCATTGGTTACAGGTGTTTATTCATATAACCATTTTCATAGGGGAGGGTAGATAGGGAAAGTGTGGTGCTTGGGTAACAGTAAATGATTTTAGGGGAAATGAAAGGGTTTGGCGAACAAAAAATGGCCTGAAACAAAATATGTTGGATCTTTAGAACAGACAATGGCTAGTAAATGACTCTTTGTGAAATACTGAATTGGACTGAACTAGAAGGTAGTGGTTTGTGGTAAAAGTCTGTCCAGATTTGTTGATAGACGTTAGTCTTTTTTGTCTGTGATATGAGTTAATAAAAATTCAGGAGAGATACCAGAGGTAATTGCTTTCTTCTTTGGCATATTTGAACTTTAGATAGGTTAGGGATCTTCAGAGAATAATTTCAGTGTCTGCTGGTTTCCAAGGGCCTTTAAGTTGAATTAATCATCATACCAGGGTGTTATATTTTAAAGCATCCATTTCTGAGCCTCGACATTCTCCTGTCTGAAACTTCCCTTGAAGTTTTATACACTGAAAGTTGAGTTTGTGATTATGGAGAGAAAATCTGAGTTAGTACAGAATGGCAAAGGGTTTCACAAACCAGTCTCTCGTTTCAGGGAATAGGCCAGTTCAATTCAAGTTATGTTTCATCTCAGGAGATGAGCTTTGTCAATGGGCTCTCAAAGCCAGGACTCTATATAATGCAGACAAAAAATCTTTAATAAGAGACATTTCTACAGAATCAGAAGAAAAACAAAGGTTAATGTTTGAAGTATTCTATAAACTAGTTTCTTAGAGAGTTCCAGATTCTCTTGGAGGGCATCAGCTGAGAGTCTGCCATATTTTTCTGGATTGTCGCTTGTGTATAGTTTGTTCATTTATAAACTGTTGCAGTGATTTTTCTTCAAAGCCAATTTGACTAGCTTCAGCCTGGAGGGCCTTAGGAAAAAGGCAGTGTAAATTTTTAGTGATTCCAAGTCAGAAATGTTGGAGAAAAATGTATAATGTTAATCTGTAGAGTCACAGCCAGGTATTGGAAGAAACTAAGAGTTTAGGATTTAATCCAGATCTCAGGCAAATAATAAAATCTCACAAAAGAGATGGAATCTAATCATAGGGTTTTTCTTTTTTTCTGAAACACAATTTTTCCGTTTTTTCACCAAGTGTAAATCATAGTAAGATCAATTCATTTGGAAAACAAATCTAAGTATTTTTATACTTGGCCCAACTATTTACATAAAGTACAATCAGAAAACTGATTTATCATATGGTCTCTTTTTAACTTGACTTTGCTGTAATTTTTTATAAGTAATATAAGATTAGATTTTTTAGAAACCACTCAAGGCTAGAAAGTCAAAGTCTCAGACTTTGTCATACCTGTACAAATTTGGTAAATTTTTCTCTTCTTAATGTCTCAGAAATATCTTGAGTTTCCTGGGTCTGTCAGAAGGTGACATTCTTTACTTACCACAAGCCAATCATGTGAACCACGTATTTAAGGTATCAGGACAGTTTTTCCAAAAGCTTCTATTGGCTTCATAATGTCAACCTCAGTTTCTTAAAGCTGTCTCATCATATCTGAAAATATGACATTTTAGTCAAAGCCTTGGTAAAATAACCAGTCTTTAATTGTGTTGTGTCACAAAAGGGAACAGATTCTTATTGAACTTATTTAAATAACTCTGTTGCCAAAAAAATAAGAACACTTAGAAATAGTTTCCAAATTCTAAAAGGATCAGGCAGAGAATGGTAGATGTTTAGATTTAGTTCACGAAGTACATTTTACTCGATTTCTATAAAGTTTAAGAAATTTTTTAAAAAGCGCTTAGTTCTGAAAAGGAAAACATAAAAAGCATCAGCAATAGTTTAAACAAAAAAGCTATTAAAATTATTTTGGTCTGATGTAATTCATTATTATTTTGCTTGATGTTGAGTTAACAATTTTATGAGTCTAGTTTTTCATATTAAAGTTCTGAAATTTTTTACCCAGTCCAATGATATGATCTTAAAGTTACTAGAAACCTGTGCTCAAGACTACTTGTTGTAGTCTTTTCCATGAACTTCCTTAAAGACAAAATATTTTAGGATTTGCAAAGAGCTTTCAGAAAATAAGTATCAGCTTAAAACAAATGACTGTAGACACATGACTTAAAATGGCCATGGTTAAATATGCAATTGACAAAAAATGTGATCATTTTTTTGTGGCCTACAATAGTTTAACATAATAGCCATAACTAAGACTAATAACATATACCAAGACTTTTCAGATTTTTAGGAATGACATACAACTTTGGAACACATACTAATAACATATCAAATATCATTCAAAAAAAGTTTAAATGTTATTTATTATTAAAAAACACTTTTCCATGTAATTGAGCATATCAAATAACCTTTTTTATTATCTCTCTTTTGGAAGCTTCATTGGCTCTTGTAATATCTCAAAGTTAGTTAAATGTCAAAAAGACAATTTTAGCTTTTAAAATATAATTTTGGGAAGTCTGTCAAATACAGCAACAGTTTAAAGCACTTGGTCAAAATAAGAAAAGTTTAAAACACTAAATCCAATTTGAATCACAGGTCACTGCAAAATAGTAGAGATTCATTTAGCTAAAGTGATAATTATTTCAAAAAGCAAACACTTTTGCTCTTTGATAAAGAGGAGACTTCCAGATAATCAAAATATCTACAAAAGACAATATAACGTCATGAAGCACATAAAATCTTTTTTTATAATTTAGTCAAAAAATGAAAAAATTTTAAAAACATTTTATATTAACACTGTGAAAAACTTGTTTAAAAAATAAAATCAAACATTAGTTTTGTCTTAGTATACCTTAACTACTAAAAGCTAATTTTAATTAAAAAAACATAAGCAAATCCATTCAATCTCATTCAGCTTTGAGTATACAAGATAAAATTTTCATGAATTTTTATAATCTCTTGCAATTTTTTTATTCTCTTGCCTTTCCATACTTTTTATATCCATTTACTTTTATCTGTATCATTATTTTCCTCCAATCATTTATTCTGAAAAACTTTTAAACTAGACAAAATTACTTTACCTCTAACAAAAACCATATCCTCATGCCTTCCTTATAAACTTTTCTCATAAAAAATATAACTTGGCGTTTTTTTGTACATTTTGCACACAGAATTTCTTTCTCTTTTTTTGGTAATTTTAATTACACATATTAACTATAATTTTAACTCTTAGTACCTTAATTTTTAGTAAAAAATTTATGAAGCAACTGCTTTATATCAGTATTTACAAATGAAAACAATTTTAGAATTCTTGACAACCTGTTTCCTCATTTTTTATGTTTATTAAGCAATCTGTATATATTTAGCTTTTCTATACCACCTAAAAATAAGACGTCAATGTATACAAATATAAACTTATGCTTCATAATTAATGTTTCAGTGTTTTAATTCAAAAATGGCTCAGACATTTCATAATTACATATTATTTAATTTAACATAACATGACTATAAGATTTTAAATCACTAAAAAAAGATGTTTGAAACTATGAAAAGTTTGCATTTACCTAGCTTGCTCTTTTTTTTTTGAGTCAGGGTCTTCCTCTGTCACTCAGACTAGAGTGCAGTTATGAGATCACAGCTCATTGCAACCTTGAACTTCTGGGCTCAGGTGATCCTCACTTCTCAGCCTTCCAAGTAGCTGGGACTACTGACACGTGCCACCATGTCTGGCTAACTTTTTGTAGAGACAAGGTCTCACTATGTTGCCCAGGCTGGTCTCAAATTTCTGGGTTCACATGATCCTACTGCCCTTGCCTTCCAAAGTGCTGGGATTACAGATGTGAGCCTTTGTACCTGGTCTAGCTTACTCATTTTTAACCAATATGTTAGAATTGTTCATAGGAAGCAAAGTTATAGTCATTTAAGCTATTTTTTTTTTCTTTTTTAAAAAGCAATACCAGGTCAATCCTGAACCTGTTCGTCTCATCTTAACCAAGGTCTTTGAAATACTGGGCACAGGTAGTCTTCTCAAATTTCCCCTGCACAAGTCATCCTGGGTTCAAATACTTACATGGCATCCAAGATAGCTATGGAAACAGGGCCCATCTGGGTGGTGGATTTATATACCAAGTACAGATCCCAGGACAGAGGACAGAGCTGTGAATACAATGTCTGAAGAATTTGGCCCCTCTCAGCATGGCCAGGAGGCAGAGCTGAATGAGGGAAAACAGGGCGATATTGAACTTGGCTCTGCCCTACAGCTGGTGGCCCCAGTGCTGCAGACACACATATGTTTCCAAGCTTCAACAGCATCAACTATCTAGATCCCAGAAACTAGAAGCTCAAAACCAAGGACATAGATTCAAAGCCATATGTGTGTAAGGCTTTGGGGAAACCCAGCAGCCAGCCCTTATCGCTTTAGCTCACAGACAAATCACCACATTTCAAAAATCTCACAGAAGCAACAACTTTAGGATCTTAATGTATTTAAAAGAGTCAGCCTAAACCTACCTGACCAGCAGCTCCACGCAATAAGATCTAATTTAAATTCTAAAAGCATTTTAAATTTTATCTTACCAATTATTTCAAAACTAATTTTGTTTACTAACGATTACTAAAATCACATGGATTTGAAAAGCATTTGGCCTTATTCCTGAGTATATGAATGTTTATTTATTTTAAAGTCAATTTGTTACCATAAGTCAACATACAAACATAAGTATAGAAATATACATAGTCCAAAAGAATATCTCACACACACACACACACACACACACACACACACACACACACACACATACACACACATACACATTCAAAAGCCAAGGGCATCAAGAAGCTTAATGCAAAAGAAAGCAAAGCTTTAGACCCGATAGAAACCTGCCCATAACACTTGGGGCTCTGTAAGGAAGACAGGGAACCTCTGCCACCCCCAAAATAAGTCAGTGGCATCTTTTGTGTATGGTCTTCAGGAAGTGTCAGGGTTACCAGATGTCCCTTCTAGATTTCTTCATGTGGTACCAAAGGTGGTAAAAAGGAGAAGTAGAACTAAGTAGAATTTTTTAAAAGCAGGATTTATTGAGAGTACAGAAAACCTCCCACAGTGGGAGGGGACCCGAGGGGGTTTTCTATAAGGAAATTTTAAGCTTTCTAAAGCGGCAATGAAATGTTGCATTTTGCTAATAAAAATTATGCCAACAAAAACGGAGCATGTAATTTTTCTAAAGGGTTTTGATTGTCTGGAAAAATAAAATTCCAGGAAAGGAACAGGAGCCGAAAGAGAAGCAGCAAAAATGCCTGAATGCCTATTTTTAAAAATGTATATATAATATGTGTGTGTGTGTGTGTGTGTGTGTGTGTGTGTGTCCCCTGAATATCAGCTGTTCATTGAGTTAACTTCTAACTTCTGGCCATAGTATTCTTAACAACTTAAAAAAAAGTTTTTATTATCAGATTTCAGCTGAAACAGTCAATAGCCTTGGTTTTTAAACTTTTTTTCTCCTTTCTTTTAGACCAAAGTTATCTATCAAGTGACTCAGAACTAAAACCAGTATGTCTTTTATAACTTAACCAAGAACACACACAAGGCAGCTCCAATGAGGTGCAAAGAAGCAGATCTCACAAGATCCAGAGTCACCCCCCACAAGACTAATAAAAGGAAAGTAAGTCCTCAATAACAGAAAAACAATAGTTGTCCTGGGAGGAAAGAGAGTCAATAACAAATGGGTACTCCAAAAGTCGAGAATCACACAAGTATAAATGCAAAGCAAATAATTAAAGCTAATTTTTATATATTTTTATTTTTCTCCTGATTTTTAAAGACCTACATCTCCAAGATACTGCTTCCCTGCAAGGGAGTCAAACTCCAGACTATGGCAATGAAAGAGTAAAGTCCTAGCCAGTAGACTACAGGCTGGAGTGTCTTTTCGTAGCTCCTGCAGGTTGATTATAAAGTGATTTTAACTTCATTTAAAATCTGGTTTATGCCTTTTTAAAATCTTGCCAAAGAAATTCTAAGGCTAGATTTTTTTTTATATCTCATGTAAGTACCAATAAGATAGCTACTTAAGACAAGAGCTCTCTAAAAAGTTTTATTTTAAATATAGCCAATTTATTTATTCCAAATCAACTCAAGTCAATACTCCCTTTTCATGGAAAGTCCCAGAGATAACTTTCTGGGTTTACAATCCAATGGATTGAGTGGCATTTTTTAAATGAATGCAGATGATGTCATCTTTATGATTTTCTAAAAGTTTTACTCCTAGAAATAGACTAAGATAGCAAAAGACTCATTATCACAGACAGTTAAGGACGATGCTTGTGTGTACAATTCCCCTGTATCCCACTAATTTGTGAGGGGCTGCCCATCACAGATCCCTTAATCTGTGACACTAGGTAGGCCCTCCTGAAATTAGACTTTTCCAGGACTAACAAGAGTTGGGACAACAAAAATCTCCTTGTGGATAGAACTTCTAATGAAGACAAACTTCTCTGAGAGCTTGGCAGTTTGGGAGCAGAGAGTATGCTGCTGAATCTTACATGTCTTGGGCTTACAGACTGGCCACCGGCCATGACCTGAAAATCATGCTCCCTAGATGGTGGGAACTAAGAGAGAGTGCTCCCACTTGATCACAAGGACATAAAACAAGATGAAGGAGGAACCTCAAGCAGTTTTTATTTCAGGGACCCCACAGTACATTTGTACACTGGTCTGATTAAAATTGTAAAACTCACCAGATTGTGGGGGGCTGGCTCAAACAACGGGCTTATAGGGGCTTTATGTCCATGTTCTATCCTATGATATTCCTCTACATGACAAAACAACACAGGAAGACAAGATCAATGAAGAAAGAAAGGCTATCACTGGGGAAAAAGGATCAGAAAATATGAATACTCACACACACACAAAAAAAACAGGCCAGAGATACTATACCTAAGACTAGTCACAAGTGCTTTTCTTCTAAAAATTTTAAATATGGAAATGAAGACAATGATTTCAATGATTTTTACTGTCCATTCAACCAGATACCACAGAAAGAGAAAGCGAGAGAGCCAGAGTCTGAGTGGAAGAATTTCTTACCCTTCTGCTGACTTGCCAGGTCCTGGGTACCCTTGATTGCAGCTTTCAGAAGAGCAGAGCAGCTTTGGGTTGCTCACTGCACCAAAGCTGTAAGGGCCAAGAGAAAACTTTCCTTTAGCTCTCTGAAGGTTCACTGAAAATCAAATGACAACGGGCAGATTACTAGAAGAAAAGGCATACAAATTTTAACGTGCGTAACCCAGGGGAGTCATAGGAGAAAGATTACCAAATAACCCAGTGGGGAACAGATGCTTATATACCCTTCTTCATGGGAGAGGGGAGATGGGGGAGTATATCAATTTGAGGAACAATAAATAATTTTTAGGGGGAAATGAATGAACTTGGAGAATGTACAATGACTTGAAACAAAGCCTGTTGGGTGCTCAGAGTAAACTATGACTGGTAAATGATTTTCTTTGAAATACTGAATTGGGCTGAAATAGAAGACAGTCTTTTCATATTAAGTATCATATTAGTTAAGTTGAAAACTCTCGAAAGAGATCAGAGGTAATTTTTTTTTTCCTTTGGCAGGTTCAGGCTTTAGACAGATAAGGTAACTTCAGAAGACAGCTACTTCTAGCATTTGTTGGTTTCCAAGGGCTTCTAAGTTAAAACAATCTGCATACCAAGGTGTTATATTTTGGAGAATTGGTTTCGAACCCCAATATTTCCTTGGAGATCTTTGTAAGATAGACTACTCTAAAATGGAGTAGTTCATATAACTTTTTAAAACATAATTTCCAGAAATAGAACAATACATTGGCAATTATTTACCTTTTGTCTTATATTTATTTTTTGCTTAAGATTTGCCTGGTACACAGAAATGGAGTAAACTGACTACAATCTATTTTTCCATTAGTCACAATTAGACACTCTGTACAGAATACAAAAGTACACTATTTATAAATAATAAGTTAAATAATATCAGGTGGAATTTGAATCAAGATACACAGGAGGTTGACATTTGCAATTTTATTTTATTTTTCTTCCTTTCTCTTCTGATTATGATCTCAAACTTGTTTAAATCCTAGAACAATGCAATAACTGCTAAGTAAAATAGGCCCTCTTTCTAGTGAAAGGATGAAAAAAAGTTATTCTTATATGTTGGAAATTATGGGGGAGACAAGGGTAGGGAACCTCTATTTTTCTCTTTCTTCTTTGCTGAAAAGAAAGAGAAAATTTTTCTCTCCGGCCCACTCTGAATCTAGCTTTAGCTGCAAAACAGAAGTGGTGACACAGGTACCTAAAACCCCAAAAGAAAAATTCCTGGCCAGAGGACCTAGAAAATGTACCATACATGTCTGAAGAATGTGGGAAGAATGCCCACTATTTTTCTCTCTCTCAACACTTCACTCTAAAGCTGACTCAAGTCTTGCATGATTGCACTTCAGTGCAGAAGCCTAAAGCTCTGAATTAACACCATCTTTCTGAACAAAGAAACTAGAAAAGGCCTCAGGGCAACCAAGTATGTGAGAGAAATAAAAAAGAGGAGAGCACTCAAAAAAGGCATCTACTAATTCTGGTATGAACTAACATAAGTTCTGGGCTCTATCCTGAAGTGTGCACTCACAGAGCAGGTCCAAAGAAGTATAGTATATATTTCGAGAACTGAACTGTGATATAAATGACTGCCCAAATTCCAGACTAAACCTTGAGTGCTGCATATGTACCAGGCAGATGCAAATAACATAGACAAAGCTTTGAAAGCTGAACTGATGTTGAACTATTGCCCCTCGAAAATGAGACAGAACTTTGGTCAGAAAATACGTTGATTGCCTGCTGAAAGAAAAATTTAAAAATTAACATTTATGATATTTTAAAAGGATCTAGAATCTGGCAACATAGTATTTTAAAAGGTAAACATATAATCCAAAATTACATGGCATTTGATGAATTATGAAAATCAGACCAAAATTTAAGGAAAAATACAATTGACAGTTACCAATCCTAAGAGTACACACTTGATAGCAGTCTTCTATTACGTAAATATGAATATTCTTAAAATTAATCAAAAGACAGACATTTCCATGAAAGAAGCTACAAATAGAAACCAAATGCAAAATTACAATATACAGTATAAAATAAATGTAATGCTTGAAATAGAAAATGCACTATGTTGGCAAACTTAAAGACAGATCAGTATAAATTATTTAATCTCAACAACAAGAGAAAATTTGATTAAAAAAAAAAGAACCTTAGACACCTGTGAGATAATGGCAAAACATGTGTGTCATTGGCATCCCCAGGGGAAAAGAGAAAGAAGCTGATGCAGCATTAGATATTTACTGAAAATTTCCAAAATTTGATGAAAACGGTAAATTAACAGATTCAAGAAACTGAAACAGTGTTAATTTTTGAAAAGTACATGTGGTCATGAAATTGCTGAAAATCAAAGATTTTAAAAAATCAACACATCCAGAGAAAAATGGTACATTACACATGATGGAACAATAATTGAGATTATTGTAGATTTCACATGAGGAACAATGGCAATTGGATAGCTATAAAACATCATTTTAATTTATTTTTTATTTTTCAGTCAGAGTCTTATTCTGTCATCCAGGCTGGAGTACAGTGGCAGGTTCATGGCCACCCCAGCATCGACTAGCTGGACCCAGGTGATCCTTCTGCCTCAGCCTTCCAAGTAGCCGGAACTACAGGCATGTGCTACCACACCTGGCTAATTTTTTGATATATTGTAGACACGAGGTCTCACCAAGTTTCCCAGACTGGTCTTGAACCCATGGGATCAGGCAGTCCTCTCACCTCGGCCTCCCAAAGTGCTTGGATTACAGGCTTGAGCCACCGCACCAGCAAAACATTTTTTAAAGCAGTAAAAGAAAAAATACTGTCAACTCAAATTTCCATCACCAGTGAAAGTATCTTGCAGGAATGAAGGTGCCATAAAGACATTTTTTTGATGAAGAAAAATGAGGGACTCTTTCAATAGAACACCTACTCTAAGAGACATGCTAAAGCAGTTTGAAAGGTTGAAGGGCAATGATGCCAAACAGTTACAGTAAACTGTAGGAATGAAGGAAGAGGAGCAGAAGCGCAAAAAAGCCTTCCTAGTTGTGTTTGCAGGGTTACTCAATTGGAATTATAGAAATATTATGGAGCTGCTCATCCCAATTTTGTTTCCCCTTCCAGGAAAGAGTTTAACCACGAAAAGTTTTTCACATGATACAGTATGGGGAGAGCTAATTGTGGCCAGAAGATGGTTATCTTTAATGACAAGGGCTGCTAAGATGACCAAGTGCTCCCAGAAAAGGAGGGAGTCTGGTGGATACAAGTCTGGAAAAGGAAGCCTCTGGGTTAGGCAATGATTGTAACATGCAAGGCAATTAAGCTCACAAACTCATCCTAGAAAACTTGCTACGTACTTCATTGCTGAGTATCACACGATCACCTTCGAAGTATTCCCCTTGCAGAGCTATGCACCGATGTCAGCACCTTGTCCACCATTCATCAAAGGAATTTTGGAACGTTCTGGAATGGCCATCAGAGTTGTTGTTGTAGTACCCTTGATGTTGTGAATGTTATCAGTTGTCTTTCTCTCAATATTTCCTTCATCTGCAGGTAAAGAAAAAAGTCATTGGGGGCCATATCAGGTAAGTAGAGAGGATGTTCCAATACAGTTATTTGTACAGTGCTGCCAATGTAAGAGTACACGGCAAGTTCACGAATTTAATTGTCACTCCTTAAACAAATAATGACAACATTGATGGCCATTTCAGAAAAAGAGTCCCAAAACTGCTTTGATGGGTGGACTAGGCACTGGTGCTGGTACATAGCTCCCAAGGGAAGTACTTTGAAGGCAACTGTACTGATATCTAGCAATGATATCCAGCAATGAGGTATGTAGCACTTTTTCTAGGATGGTTTGCAAACCTAATTGTTGGAGCTGGTAGAGACTGCACCAGGATTATTCTTCTGTTAATCGACATTGACTGCCATTGTGCACCCTTGTGACATTCTTGTTAAGAAAAGTCTTACAATCAGCAACAGATTGCTGACAGTGAATAAAACAAAAATGAGCTTAAATCAAACTATACTACAAAGCTATAGTAACCAAAACAGATAATAATTGCATAAAACATAGATCAGTGGAACAGAATACAGAACCCAGAAATAAACCTAGACATTTACAGTGAACTCATTTTCAACAAAGGCTCCAAGAACATACATTGGGAAAATAACAGTTTCTTTAATAAATTGTGCAGGGTAAACTGCTTATCTATATGCAGAAGAATGAAACTAGATCTCCTCTCACCATATAAAAGAGTCAAATCAAAATAGTTTAAAGACTTAAATGTAAAACCTGAAACTACAAAACTACTGGAAGAAAACTTTGGGGAAATGATTCAGGACATTGATCTGGGCAAGTATTTCTTGAGAAATACCTCAAAAGCATAGGCAAAGAAAAAATTGATAATCAAGTTAAAAATTGATCATATACAGCTAAAAATATCTACATAGCAAAGGAAACAATCAACAAAATTAAGAAAAAGCCTACAGAATGGAAGAAAATATTTACAAACTATTGAACTGACAAGGGTTTAACAACCAGAATATATAAGAAAGTCAAACAACAACAATCAACCAATAGAAACTCCAATAAGTGGACAGAAGATCTGACTAGGCATTTTTGAAAGAAAATATACAAAAGACCAACAGATATATGAAAAAATACTCAACATCCCTAATCATCAGGGAAATAAAAATCAGAACCGCAATGAGACATCATCTCACCCAAGTTAAAATGTCTATTATCAACAAGACAGACTATAACAAATATTGATGAGGATGCATAGAAAGGAAAGTGCTTATATACTGTTGATGGGAATGTAAATGAGTACAGCCACTGTGAAAATAGTATGGAGGTTCTTAAAGAAAACACTAAAAATTGAACTACCATATAATTTGGCAATTCCACTGGTGGATACATATCCAGAACAGAGGAAATCAGCATACCAAAGAGATCTCAGCACGCCTATGTTTATTGCAGCATTATTCACAATAGTCAAGATATGGAATTAACCTAAATGTCTATCAACAAATTAATGGATAAAGAAAACGTGGTATATATACAAAATGGGATATTATCCCACCATAAAAGAATGAAAACCTGTTTTTTGCAACAACATGGATGGAACTTGATTATATTATATAAACTAGCATAAATAGGATGTCGTAATGTCTCAGATATACTTTTAAGAAATGAAATATAACAGGTTTTTCAAGCACAGAAAGACACATCACATGTTCATATGTTGGAGCGAGAAAAATTGATGTCATGGAGGTAGTGAATAGAATGATAGTTACCAGAGATAGGGAAGGGTAATGGAGAAGGGGGGCAAAATGTTTGGTTAATGGGTGGGGCACAAAAATACAGTTAGATAGAAGAAATAAGATCAAGAATTTGGTAGCCCAGTAGGGCAACTATAGTTAGGAATAATTTATTGTATATTTCAAAATGGCTAGGAGGTTAGATTTGGAATGTTCTTAACACAAAGAAATGATAGATGCTTGAAGTGATGAATATCCCATTTACCTATATTTGCTTGCATCAAAAATCACATGTACCCCATAAATGTAACTATTACATATCCATACAAACAAAAAATGAAAAAAAAAATAGAAAAGTGTTTACCATGGCTTCTCTATCATCAGTGTGTATGAAGTTAAAACTTCCAAATGTTTTTCCCCTTATATGTTCCTGGGAGTTGAAGCATTATAGTCCTTTTGTCTTTAACTGTAAACAAAACCAAACAAAAAAACAAAAGCATGTCCTTGAGGAAGGGCTTAGGTAAGGCTAAAATGTGTCTATTAAAACACATAATTCTTCTCCATTCTCATCCCTCAGATGCTAGCAAATTCCTTTCTCTTCTTGACTGTTGTCTTTTTGTAGAATGAGTTGAATGAGAATCATGATTGTCTATGATACTACATAGGTTCATACTTGTACTAATTCTCATAAATGAGAAGAAATAAGTCATTTTGGGGAACAGACCAATGGGTGGATGGAATGGATATTACTAAACTAATACAGAGCTATGTTTTTCCACCAATAACTATGTCTAAAACAAAGTTCCAAAGTTTTATAGTCATTGTTAATGCTCATGTTATGGTACCCATGTAAGAAAGACATTTTAAAATTCTTTTCCAAATTATGAATAATTTCAAGTTAGCAATAAGGACAGTATAAACTAGCATAAATAGGATGTCGTAATGTCTCAGATATACTTTTAAGAAATGAAATATAACAGGTTTTTCAGAACATTGCAGACATGTAAGAAACAAATAATCATAGTTACAATTGAAGCTCATGTGTCTCCCTTGCTCCATAAAAGAAAGCATTCTTGTGTTTCAATGTATCATTCCCATGCATGATTTTATTATTTTGCTACTACAGATATGAATCCATGAAAGCAACATAGTATGGTTTTATAGATATCAGCTATCATTTTTCTGGATGTACTTTTGAGAGTTATGTTTCAATAATACAGGCTAATGAATATAACTCTAAGTCATTCATTTTTATTGTTGGTTTGCATTTCATTGTATGAACATATAATAATTTACATCTATATTCAAAGTGATGAACATTGATGCAGTTTCTGATTTTTTGTTCTTATAAATAGTGCAGCAGTAAATATATATATGCTTACTATGCACATCTATGAGAGTTTTTCTTTGGCAGTGTTTTCCAAACTATGAGTTTTGACCAATTAAAGAGTTGAGACCCATTATTAAATCATAAAATCCATACAATGGTTTGGGATAAAGATATTTTTAAGAAATGGAATAGAGTAGAGAATTGAAGAATAGAATACACATTTCAAGTAAATACAGTTTAACAAAATGTTTATTTCTTTTGTTTCAGTGACATGTGGATGTGTACAGCCTGGGTCCCATGTAAAATACTTACTATGGCAGTGGTCAAAACGTCTGAAAAAAAACTTCCTGTAGTTTATGTCCATAAAAGGGGAATTTCTGGGTTTTGGTATGAATGTCTTCAGTTTTAATATACTTTTCTGAATCACTTTCCAAATTGATTGTATGCAACCACTTCATATTTCTTGCCCTCAGCATTTTTAAGCATTTCTACATTTTCACATTAGCCTTTTGGTATTTTCAAACATTGTAAGATATTTTTTCTTAGAGTGAAATAAGCATATAAAAAGCATACCTATTATGATTTACAACTCAATTCATTTTTATAAACTTAACTTACTTGTACAAATAGGTAATTCCTTCTGTAGGTAGAGATGCTAACTAATGAGAAAGGGGTCTATACCTTGTTAAACAACAGCTAATAATAGCCACAGTCTGTTGCAGGCATATGCTTCTCCCAGTGAGGGAATAGAATGCTGCTAGTATTGTCTGGGGAGATTCTCATGCTGCTTATCATGACAAAGTATGTAAAATATTTTATAAATATTAATAACTTTGAAAACTTATATAAGTTTGACATGCCAAACATCAAGTAGGGCATAATAATCTTTAGTTTTTGCCACATGGGTAATTCAGCACAATCTCTCAACCACCAGGAAGTAGAAAAGCATGGAAATCTATCCAATTTATCATTCCTATTAATTCAGGAAAGTGAGTTTTTAAAAAATTTTGATTTAATTTTGGAAGAACGTTTGGTATACTAGGGACCATTACCACCAAGTGTTGGGATACTCAGATTCCTCATCAGCATGTCATAATCCCTTGCCAGTCATCAGTTCAGAGGAGAGTGAAACTATTTTACCCAGGACTAGTTAAAAAGTAGTTTGTTCCTAACTCTATTGAGTTTCAGCAGCCAGTGAGATTTTGTACAAAAATAGACAATCTAAGTGCTGGTGAAAGCCGCAGACAAAATAAAATTTGCCTCTTAGATCTTTCCTTTAAAAAAAAGAGAAAGCACATTGCATGGAGTGACTTACAGACACTGACACCAACCTGATGAAATGGGTCACAGGAACACTGCTGCTGACAGCAAATATTTTACCCCACTTGTCTGAACAAGCCTCGGTCAGAAGAGAAGTTATATAGTTTCCAATTCGAGATGGATCATATGAATTGGTTTATTTATTTTTTAATAAAATAAGGGTAGGGCCTGGCACAGTGGCTCATTCTTGTAATTCCAGTACTTTGGGATGAGGCAGGAGAATCACTTGAGGCCAGGAGTTCAAGACCAAACTGGGCAATAGTAAGGTTTCATCTCCACATAACTAAAAAAATTAGCGGGGCATGCTGGTGTCTACCTGTAGTCCCAGCTACTCAGGAGACTGAGGTGGGAGGATCACTTGAGCCTGGGAGGCTGAGATTGTAGTGAGCTATAATTGCACCACTGCAAATAAATAAAAAATAAATAAGAATAAAGTAAGGGTAAGGTGATTATTCCTAGGGAATTCTGGCTTAGCATTGCAATTATTGACATTTTATTTTATTTTCTTTCCATGCTAATAATAAAAAAGTCTCAAGGTAGGGTAAATCAACATTACTAGAAAACCAATACAGCAAAATTGAAATTGAGTTCATAAACATATCAATATACTCTGCTTTTTTTTTTTTTTGAGTTGGCGTCTCACTCTGTCACGAAGGTTGGAATGCAGTAGCACACTTACGGCCACGCCTCAGCCTTTAAAGTGGCTGGAACTACAGGCACGTGCTACCATGCCTGGCTAATTTTTGATTTACTGTAGAGTTGAGGTCTCGCCAAGTTGCCTGGGCTGGTCTTGAACGCGCAGGCTCAGGCAATCCACTAAGCTCGGCCTACCAAAGTGCTGGGATTACAAGCTAAGCCTCTGAGCCCGGCCTCAATATACTCTTAAGGAGAGTTTTTATCCAATGAGGTAGTAGTGATGGTTTGCAGTCTTTAACCATTGGATTTATTTTCTTGACCTAGTATACATTACATTGACCAGGTTTCATACTTAAAACCCACAGTCAGATTGGAAATAATCTTTTAAAAATGTGAGACTTTTATTTTATTTATTTATTTATTTATCAATATTTTTTATTATGATATTGTGGGGTACAGTTAAGGGTTAGGTATACAAATACGTTTCATTCAGGCACTCTGTTGATAAGAGGTGCTTCCCCGTCCCCAGACAGATATTTGATACCGTTAATCCCATCTTCCTCCCCCCCATAATTTCCCACTACAGTCAGTCATTTTCTTATAGTATTACATTGGATGTTAAAGGTCCATTATATGAGTGGGAACATGTGATACTCGGATCTTTGTTTCTGTGAGAGGTCACTCAGTATTATAGACTCTAGTTCCATCCAGGTTGCCGCGAAATTCATGATTTTGTTCTTTTTTATGGCTGTGTAGTATTCCATCGTGTATATGTACCACTGTTGGGAGCCAACATCTATAGCTACATGGCTGAGGCCTGTAAAGGCCCATCTGGAAGATCACCTCTGACATAGGACATCAGTTATACCTATGATATTGGCATGTGATTAGTGACCAGTGAGCATATATGACAGTAAAATTTATAAGTAAATCTCTGTACACCTGATGGAAAGTTGCACAGTAGAATTATTTTATATGACCTTGTCCCTTCTAAGTTGTACTTCTTTCTAGATATTTTTTTACTTCTATTTTCTTGTAGACTGGTTAGTCAGCTCTTGTTCCCAAAGGCAGTTTCTCCTAGGATTAAGATTAGAAACTAAATTATCATAATAGTTTTATTGCCCTGCCCCTAGCCAGGCAGGACGTTTTTCTAGTTTGGTTACATGCCGGAACTCTGTTTGCTTCAGCCCGAGGTCATTGTCATGGTAACCGTGCAGCCCATTATCCAAGAGTGTGACAGCTACTATTTGATTTTTAGAATAGACTTGTTTGTATAAAACATACCTTTAAGACGATACAATTTCCATAGAAAAGATTTAAACAGTAATAAGCATTCATAGAAAACTTTTAAGTTTTGTTTGAGCTTCTAAGTTTCCTTTTCTCAGATTATGACTTTAGTTCCTATTCCTGTAGGCCAATTTTAAGAATACCAAAATTTTCCCAACAGTGCTGTTTTTGCTTCTAATATAACAATAGGAAATTTTACACGTAGCCATGTATTAATGTACTAGGAAAAAAGATTTAAGTTTTGGGTTAAAGTCCAATCACTAGATCATATAAAAATTAAAGTTTAGGTTTATGAAACTCATATAAGTCATGGTAAGGAATGAGATTTGAATTAATTGTTATAGAACTACAGGACACTACGTTGAATCATAATAGGTTAATAGAACAGCTAAGTCATTTAACTAAACTTATAGATTATAGTATAGTGTTAAGTTGATAATATTAATTGTTAAAAATCTTGGGAATCAGTGAACTTGAATTGAACCTAGAGTTAACTCAGGAAAGTTTTTTGTATTAATCAGGGTATAAAGCAAAGAGTATAATATGAATAATTCATTGAATATTATGGAAAACACTTTGTATTGAAATTGTGCACCTGTGACCTTAATGTAAGCACGGCAGGCATCATGGAATTCGAATTGTTTGCTTGGAAATTGCAGATCTCGTGGTGTTCTTGTGATGCATAGTTTGTAAAGCACGGAACTTGTACGCCCCCAGTAAGTGATTATCACACTGCTGGAGGGTATAGAAAATGGTATATAAGTTGGAAGGAGTCCGAATAAAACTTGGCTCCAGTCCTGATCAGACTGTTCCCAGAAGAACTGCCTCCGAGTAGTTTCTTCTCGCTGTCCAGATTCTCTGGTGCGGGTCCTAACCCACCCTTGGTCAGTGCTGGTCACCGACATACCACATTTTTTTAATTCAGTCCTCTTTTCATGGGCAGCATGGTTGCTCCCAGGTTCTTGCTATTGTGAACAATGCTGCGATAAACATACGTGTGCAGGTATCTTTTTTACAGAGTGATTTGAGTTCTTCAGGATATATTCCCAGTAGGGGGGTTGCGGGGTCATATGGGAGGTTGATATTTAGAACTTTTAGGAATTGCCACACTGCTTTCCACAGAGGTTGCACTAGTTTACACTCCCACCAACAATGTAGAAGTGTTCCCTTTTTGCCACACCCTCTCCAGCAGCTGTTATTTTTTGAGTTGTTGATAATTGCCATTCTGGCTAGAGTTAGGTGGTATCTCAGTGTGGTTTTGATTTGCATCTCCTTGATGATTAGTGAGGTTGAACATTTCTACATGTGTCTGTTGGCTGCTCGGATGTCTTCCTTTGTGAAGTGTCTGTTCATATCTTTTGCCCATTTTATAATGGGGTTGTTTGTTTTTTTCTTTTCAGTATATTTTAGTTCCTTGTAGATCCAGATGTTAAGCCTTTGTCAGACCTGGTGTTGGCAAAGACTTTTTCCCAGTCTGTAGGCTGTCTCCCTGCTCTCTTGATGATTTCTTTGGCTTTGCAGAAGCTTGTCAGTTTAATAAGGTCCCACTTGTCTATCTTCTCTCTTATGACCTGTGGGTTTCGGGTTTTGTTCAGAAATTGGATGCCAGTTCCGATTTCCATGAGGGTATGTCCTTCATTTTCTAAGGTTCTTATGGTTTGAGGTTTTACATTTGGGTCTCTGATCCACTTGGAGTTAACCTTTGTGCATGGGGATAGATAGGGGTCCTGTTTCAATCTTCTGCATGTGGTCATCCAGTTTTCCCAGCACCATTTACTGAATAGGTTCTCCTCTCCCCAGTGGTAGGTGGTGGAGGCTTTGTCGAAGATGAATTGGTTGAGAAATTGAGGTTTTGCTTCTGGAATCTCAATTCTATTCCATTGGTCTATATGCCTGTTCCTATACCAATACCAAGCTGTTTTGATGATTGTAGCTTTATAGTAAAGTTTGAAGTCTGGTAATGTGATACCACCTGCTTTGTTTTTTTGCTGAGGATTGTTCTGCTATTCTTGGACGTTTGTGTTTCCATATGAATTTCTGTGTTGTTTTTTCTAGGTCTGAGAAGAAGGTTGCTGGTAATTTGATGAGTATTCCACTGAATTTGTAGATTGTCTTAGGTAAGATGGACAGCTTCACAATGTTGATTCTTCCAATCCATGAGCATAGGATATTTTTCCACTTGTTTGTGTCATCTTTGATTTCTTTGAGCAGTGTTTTGTAGTTTTCATTGTAAAGGTCTTTCACGTCTCTGGTTAGGAAGATGCCAAGGTATTTCATTTTTTTTGTGGCTATTGTGAATGGAATTGTGCTTTTTATTTGGGTTTCTGTTTGTTTATTATTGGTGTAAAGAAATGTGATTGTCTTTTGCACATTCATTTTGTATCCTGAGACTTTGCCAAATTCCTTTATCAGTGTAAGGAGGGTTTTGACAGATTCTCTTGGGCTTTCAAGGTACACAATCATATCATCTGCAAAGAGAGATAACTTGACTTCCTCTTTTCCTATTTGGATACCTCTGATTGCCTTTTCTTCTCTGGTTGCTTGAGCCAGGACTTCCAATACTATGTTGAACAGGAGGGATGAGAGTGGGCATCCATGTCTTGTTCCAGTTTTCAGGGGGAATGGTTCCAATTTTTGTCCATTTAGGAGTATGCTGGCTATGGTTTTCTCGTAGATGGCTTTTACTATTTTGGGGTATGTTCCCCGTATGCCTAGATGTTCGAGGGTTTTTTATCAAGAAGGGGTGCTGGATTTTATCAAAAGCTTTTTCTGCATCTAGTGATATGATCATGTGGTTTTTGTTTTGATATCTGTTGATGTATTTAATGACATTTATGGTTTTACGAATGTTGAACCAGACTTGCATGCCAGGAATGAAGTCTACTTGGTCATGGTGGATGATTTTTGAGATGTATTGCTGTATCCGGTTTGCTAGGATCTTGTTGAGAATTTTAGCATCTATGTTCATCAAAGATATTGGCCTGTAGTTCTCTTTCTTTGTTGGATCTTTACTTGGCTTGGGTATCAATGTGATATTGGCTTCGTAAAATGATTTGGGGAGAGTTTCATCTTTTCAATCGCCTGGAA
>NW_007157142.1:53046-80786 GCF_000164805.1 Carlito syrichta | reverse complement strand
CCCAGGAATGAAGCCTACTTGGTCATGATGGATGATTTTTGAGATGTATTGTTGAATCTGATTTGCTAGGATCTTGTTGAGAATTTTAGCATCTTTGATGAACAACAAAGATGCTAAAGATATGTTCATCAAAGATATTGGCCTATAGTTCTTTTTCTTTGTTTGATCTTTACCTGGCTTGGATATCAATGTGATGTTGGCTTCGTAAATGATTTGGGGAGAGTTCCATCTTTTTCAATCACCTGGAATACCTTCAGTAGGATTGGTATTAGCTCCTCCTTAAATGTATTGTAGAATTCTGCTGGAAAGTCATCTGGACCAGGATTTTTTTTGGTAGGTAGTTTTCTTATTACGTAGTTGATTTCCTTGATTGTTATTGGTCTATTTAGGGTCTCAATTTCTTCTTGTTCTAACCTAGGTAGGTTGTGTGATGTCAGAAAGTCCTCCATTTCCTTAAGTATTCAAGTTTGTTTCCATACAAGTGTACGTAGTAGTCTCCAATGATCTTTTGTATTTCTTCAAGGTCAGATGTGACTTTATCTTTTGTGTTTCTGATTGTGCTTATTTGGGTTTTTTCTCTCTTTTTCTTGGTCAGTCTAGCTAGGGGACCATTGATCTTGTTTATCCTTTAGAAGAACCAGCTTTTTGTTTCATTGATTTTTTGTATTATCTTTTTGTCTTCTATGTCCTGGATTTGGGCTCTTATTTTGGTGATCTGGATTCTTCTGCTGAAATTAGGGTTTTTGTGGTCTTGCTTTTCCAGCTTCTTTAGATGGCTTGTTGGGCTATTAATTTGTGTTTCTTCCATTTTCTTCATGTGTGTTTGTAGGGATATAAATTCTCCTCTTACTACAACTTTTAAGGCATCCCAGAGATTTTTGTAAGATGTTTCCTCATTTTCATTTGTTTCCAGGTATCTTTTGATCTCTGTTTTGATTTCATCATTGACCCAGGAGTTGTTTAGCATCATGCTGTTTAGTGTCCATGTCTTTGTGGGTTTTGGGGGGATCTTGCTGGTGTCGATGTTTATTTTTATTCCACTGTGGTCCGAGAAGGTGCATGGTAGAATTTCGGTCCTTTTAAATTTGCTTATGCTTGATTTATGGCCAATTATGTGGTCGATCTTAGAATACATTCCATGCGGTGATGAGTAGAATGTGTATTCTGTGGTCTTTGGATGGAGTGTTCTGTAGGTATCAATTAAGTCCATTTGGTCCAGAGTCTCATTGAGGTTCCGGATCCCTTGCTGATTTTTTGTCCTGATGATCTGTCTAGGGTTGTGAGTGGGGTATTAAAGTCCCCAGTTATGATAGTGTTAGAGTCAATATCTTTCTTTAGTTTTCCTGCAAGTTGCTTTATAAAAGTTGGTGCACCTATGTTGGGTGCATATATGTTTAGGATAGATATTTCTTGTTGATGGATTAAGCTTTTTATCATTATGTAGTGGCCTTCTGTATTTTTTTTATTTTTAATAGCTTGAAGGATATTTTGTCTGAAATTAAGATTGCTACTCCTCCTTTCTTTTGTATTCCATTTACCTGAAAGTTTATTTCCCATCCTCTTACTTTGAGTCTGTGGGTGTCCTTTCTAGTGAGGTGAGTCTCTTGAAGGCAATAGATTGTTGTCTGTTGATATTTTGTCCATTTTGCCATTCTATGTCTTTTCAGTGGTGCTTTTAGTTCATTCACATTTAGGCTAATAATTGAAATGCAAGAGTTGATTCCTGTCATAAGGTTCTTATAGAGTTGTTATTCCTGTTTGTTTGTTGTGTTTCTTTGGGTTTTGGAGTTGGTTCATGTGTGTTTTTAATCTTTTGCCTGTACTCTTGTGAAGAATGTTTTTGTTCTTTTTTCCTTTTCTTCTGTGTTCAGTACTTTCTTAAATGTTTCTTGTAGAGGTGTCCTGGTGGCAGTGTAGGTTCTTAGGGATTGGATATTTGGAAAAGATTTCAATTCTCCCTCACTAACGAAGCTTAGTTTGGCTGGGTAGGTTATTCTTGGTTGAAATTGTTTATCTTTTAGAACTTTGAAGATAGGGCTCCAGGCTCTCCTAGCCTGAAGGATTTCTGTGGATAAATCTGCTGCTATTCTAATTGGTCTTCCCTGGCAGGTAGTCTGGCCTTTTTCTCTTGGTGCCTTTAGGATTTTTTCTTTTATAGCTACTTTGTTTAGGTGAATTATTATATGTCTGGGAGTTGGTCTTCTCATGTGTTGTCTTGCAGGGGTTTTCTGAATTTCTTGTGCTTGAATTTCTGCATCACTGATGAGATGAGGAAAGTTTTCTTGAATGATTTCATGAAATGTTTGTTCCAGTGTGACCTCTGACTCTCTCTCTCCCTCAGGAAGCCCAATTACTCTTAGATTGGGTCTCTTGAAGTAATCATTCATCTCCTGGGTTTTGTTCTGACTTTTTAAGCTTCTTTTCTATGTTTTCGACAGTTTTGGTTAGTTCTGTATTTTGGTCTTCAAGTTCTGAGATTCTTTCTTCTGCTTGGCTAATTCTGCTTTCCATGCTAATTAGTTTGTTGTTTATTTCCATCACAGTATTCTTTACTGCTGTTATTTCTCTCATCAGTTCCTTCCTATTTTCCTCTTGTCTCTCCTCAATTTTTTTAATTCTCTCTATTAATGCCTTGATGTCTGGGTTTGTTGCTTGTGACCAGTCATTCTGGGGGCTCTTCATTGTTTGTGTTCCAAAGTCTGTTTTCTCAGTGTCTGACCTCCCAGGGGTCTGTGTGAGCCCTGTGTTCTTCTTTTGGTTTTTCTTCTTTTGTGCAGATTTTTCCTCCCTACTTTTCCCTTCCCTACACTTCCCCGTCTTCTTTAATTCTGTTATTCAGGGGTGGAGGAGTTTCTTTTACTTCTGTTTGTTCAATCTCCTATTCTTCCTAATATATTTCCTCTTGCTTTGTTCAGTTCTGGAGTTGGACTGTGGGTTGAGGGCAGTCCTTTTTGTAGTTTCGGGATTTAATTAAGTGGGGAGCTGTGATTCAAAATCTCTCTGCAGATCCTGGTGTTTGCCAACAGCCATATAGATAGTGTGAAACCCACTTCCCTCTGCCTTGGAGTCTGTCCATGCAGTGGGGTTGTAGGTTTACTCCTTGAAAGCAAAATGAGGTTAACAGAGGGGAGAAAGTGGAGCAGGCAGTGGGGAGGGGGGTGGTGGAGAGAGAGAGAGGGGTGAGAGGGAAAACAGTTGAGTGTACCAACTGGTAAGTGAAAAGAAACACAAAGACTGAAACAAATATAAAGAAAAACAATAGCCATGACTGAAAACTAACCAACAACCATATAAAAATCTAAAACATACAATGATGCTAATGTACACACTAATCAACCTCCTTATTGGTGTGCTATTCCTTTATACCAATATGGGATTTACAGAGAAATAAGAAAAAGGAAAGGGGTGGGGGAAGAAAAGAAAAAAGAAAAAGAAGAAGAAAAAAAGAAGAAGAAAAAAAGAAAGAGAAAAAGGGGGGGATAGATTAAAGTCAGTAGACTAACAGAACCAGTCAAGCACACTCTGAGACTTTTCCTTTAAGTCCAGTGTCCTTTCAGCTCTGATTTCTAGCTGTCTTTGCAGGCTGGTAGAATTGTTCACCGTTAGGGTCAGTTGCTCCTGGCCTGCTGTGAAGAACAGTTCAGATATGGGCCCCCCGCCCAGTCTATCACTGAGATCTGGCCTTTTCCATTTGTCAAGCGGAATGAGCCTCTGCCATTCCTGTTCTGATGTTATTACCTTGGTTCCCCAGCAGGTGGTGCTATCCTGTGCTATAATCCAGAGGGGAGGGAGCCTGCTACGGATCTGCAACCTGGTGACAACTTCATCAGGGTAGTTCCACATGCCTTTCTCCAGGCTAGGGGCATGGCGTGGCAGCGGGGATCTCAGAAGATCCTGCTTGGTGGGCTTCACAGTCTGAAGTCGTGGGTTTCTTCAGGCATGAGCTGGGAATGACCGCAGTGGTGGTATTCGCAACTGCAGGAGCAGCCCAGCCCGTGCAGTGACTGCAGGAGCAGCCCAGTTCATCATGATATCTGAGTTGCGACCGTGGGTGACAGTGGCGGCTGAGCTCTCTGTGAAGAGCAGGCTGTGGAAGATGGGGGCTGCAGCCCCTGGGAGAGAGCTAGTGTCTTTATGGGTGTTCTCTTTCGCAGAGGGTTTCACAGACCCTGCTGATCTGTCGCCATCTTGCCGGAAGTCCCATCAAATGTGAGACTTAAATGTTTTCATAAATTTATTGTCGCATTTTTATGTTTGCATATATTATTGGCTATATTTTTAGTTAGTAGAAACACAGAAAAGTTTTTAAACTGTGTATGAGGAAGGACTCACCCCAAAAAGCTGGAATTTTTTTTGAGGGGGTGGTGTGGGCCCCTTTTAGCACAGGCTTCCCCTGCTAGGTAAGTGTTCTAGGAGCCCATTGACATTAGAGTAACCAGTTAGTGTTGTTGTAAGAGGCTGTATTTGGCTTCAATAAATTTTTTTTTTTTTTTGGTGGACATTCTTTCAACACATTGCCCATTTCATGTTGGGTGATTTACAAGTGTACCTACCCATATCGTGCTGAGTGTTCAGCAGTTTTTGATCAAAAACTGTATGACCCCCATGTCCCACCCTCCCTATTCACCTGATCTTGTCCTGAGTGACTTTTTTTGTGTGTTTCCTGGATGAAAAAGTCCTCAAAGGGAGATATTTGGCTGATGTGGAAGAGATGAAACAAAAAATGACAGAAGTACTAAAAGTCATCAAAATCGATGAGTTCAAAAACTGTTTTGAGCAGTGAAAAAAGTGCTTTGATGGCATCAAACGAAGCATCAGTTGGAAAATACGTTGACGGCAACTGAAGTTTAAACATGTAATGATAAATACACCATTTTTAATAAACAAATTCCAGGTTTTTTGGATTCCCCCTTACAAGACAATGACGAGAAGCTATTTCTTAATTTTTCTAAAAGGTGTGAGAGACAGAAGTGTCTTCATATGTCTTCTTTATAATTTATTCATATATTTTTATTTTTGGTGTTCTAAGCACATGATTTCCATACTTACACACATGTTAAGATTTAGTACCTTTATTGAGATACTTTAAATAATCCTCAAACTCCATCTTCTAGTGACACCAAAGGGGCAATTTCTGGTAGGAAGATTAACAGAAATATTTTTTAACCATTTTACATTTTGTCTAATGGGAAAGTACACAGGGTTTGCTTGATGTGTCCTTCTGAGACCCTATGTGTACAATGATCCTACAGTAAGTTCAATTTTTAAAAATTATTTTGTTTATTTTGTTTTTCCTTAGTGAACAGGTATAGACTATGTTAAAAATAATTACTTGGTATCAGAATGTGATGGAAAACTGCTCCAGACCTAGCCACCATTGGTAGTACTTTTTGGTTTGTGCATGTGTTCATTGGTGTTAAAACATGATTGTTGATTTTGAAATTAATACCATACATATATCTACGTTTATATACTTAGCCATATCTATAAATATATGTAGCAATATATCTTTTAAATTTTGTAATGATATCAAGTAGAAAGCTAGTAAAAGGCTGTAGATTGACACTCTCAGGCTATTTAAAGCTTGAGGTAAAAACATTTAGCTGCTTACAGGCTCAAAATGAGAAGCTGGATTGATATTATTCATGATATAGAAGGTAATATTCAATACAGTGGTGCCAAGTGAAGCCCACGATTAAGCTGAGATTCCTGAAGTCGCTAATGTATCCATCATCTTTAACAATTTTTGAAGATCTGGTGCTACCTTATCACTACTGTTGACTCCTGGGGTCCTGTAAAAGAAATGCATGACTGCTCCTTCCGCCTTTCCTTGGGAGATTTATCACAGAATCACTCTGATCACCCCATTCTTTCTAAGATACAATGACATAGTTGTTGTCACTCTGAAGCATGTATTTCCAATGACAGAGATACTTGAAAACAGTTCCTTGGGCAAAAACTGAGAAGAATGGAGGGTTCCTTGGGGTTTGGAGTTAGTTGCTAAGCGGGATGGGGGATAAAATGATAGGAAGTTTATCATGAAAAAGTAAGGATTTATGTTAAATACTTCCAAAATCTTTATGCTAGTGAATAACATCATGATTTTTTGTTTTATAAACCTAAATATCTTTCCTCTTTCATGAGTTCTGTGAGAAACCATCTGTATACTTTTAAAAGCTTCCCTTTCTCAGAAAAGATTTAAATGATACTTGTAATTACTGGTAGCCAGGTCCCAAGATAGAGATTTCAAAATTTCTAGATTTTTTTCTAATTTAATGCAGAGAAACAGTGGTTATTTGTGACGCATTGCAAAAAAAATTAACTATGCCCGTAGGAAAGATTATCGGAAGCCTGGTTTGAAGGATGCTGAAATCTGTTCTCTAGACGAATACGCCATCTTGTGGATTTTAACTATATTGAGATTAATAAATGTTCCTTTGTTGCCCCATTTTATTTCTTGGAGTAGAATAAAATCTCATTGCATCTGTTATCTGACTGGATTTGATGTTCACAGGTCACAGAATTTTACCATTCAACAAAAGACTCAGCAAAGTCATTTTGTTTGAGGAATACCAGCATGATTCTATTCATTATGGCCACACCTGGTGAGTGGGGAACCAATTTGTTAGTGTCAGTGATAACTCCAAATGTTTTTTGTTTGTACTGAGGATTCTTATTTTGATCCTACAAATATGAACACCGTATTGTTCTCTGTGTTGGTTTTTTAATGAAATTGGATATTTCTTTGGACTTAGATACCAAATCAGCGTATTTTTACTGTATCTGTTAGTGTAAGAAGAGTGCCCAGCCCCTGATGTGGCTCAAAAGCAAAGCATGTGTAAAAACAAGTGCTGCCAGGCTCGGTGGCTCAGCCTGTAATCCCGCGCCTTTGGGAAGCTGAGGTGAGTGGATTCCTGAGCCCGCGGGTTCGAGACCCGCCTGGGCAATGAGACCTCATCTCTACAATAAATCAAAAAAATCAGCTGGGCGTGGTAGCGCTTGCAGGGATCGCTGGAGCCCAGTAGGTGAGGCTGCGGTGGCTGGGAGCGGCCACTGCACCCCAGTCTGGGCGACCGAGTGAGACTCCAACTCAGAAAAAAACAAAAAAAAAACCACGAAAAAAACCCAAAATAAAAACAAGTGCTGATAGTGAGAGGATTAGCTGTAAATAAATAAACAAATATATATGTAATATATATGTGAAAGTTTAATATATTTTAAAATATATTTTCACTAGAATGCTTGAAAGTGAAGGTTTTCATCATGCAGTCTGTCAGGGCCTATTTTAAAGGATAAGTGCTTTTAAGCAGTGCTAAGATATTAACAGAAAGTTTGAAACCATGACGTACTACACTGTGTATGATTTGCATATATCAAAGCCATTCAGTATATGTCCTAGACTATACTGTCCATACCTTAAAGAGGAAATTATAGCAAGAGTTTTGCAGGTATGAATTACGCGTGACAGAAATTCTTAACTATTGAAATTCAGGAAAAAACATTACTTGTTCGTACTTTAAAAGTTTATGATAGGTATTTCACAGGTAGACAAATTAAAAATGATCTCAATCTTGTGATCCAGAACAGAAAGCCAATATGCATAGATATAATTCTGTTTAATATTTGACTTATCACTGTGGTAACTATATGCTTTCATCTACACATATAATTTGGATTTTTAATTTTGTTTCCTTGGACTAATGTTTCAAACATTCCTTTTTGATTATTCAGTTCTATAGTTGATGTTGACACACATTTTGATAAATACTAGCTGCATTTTCTAATTCTGGAAGAAGCTGTTCTGTTACCAAAACATTGAAAAGCGCAAATATGACACCATCCAAATGCTAGTGCTACATCTGTTGTAATATCTTGTTCAGAGTTGTAACTTGGTACCGCATCATACGTAGAATTTATGGAAATCCTTACTGCATCATTATAAAAACTAAATTTGTTCCTATAGTGAAAACACAAAATTTGAAGAAAACTCACTGAACAGATCATTATTTTAAAAATTCTTCCTCCAAGGCTGCTTATACTGAAACCATAAATGGCTGTACTCTGCACAAGGAAGCTGGCAGAGGGTGCCATCTGCTATTCTCATCAAGTTTCGCTTGGCCAGAAGTAGTAAAGTCTTAACCTCAACATCATTGACATGATTCAAAAATAAAATATTCTTTCAAGGGAAGAGAAAGTATACCATTATTTCAACTTTAATTTTCTGGCAGATATTTGAAAAATTGATATTATCGCTCCCATAAATGTTTGTTAAAATTCATCTGTAAAGTCACCGGGGTCTAGAATTTTCTTTCTGGAAATGCTTTTAGCTGATTTTAATTTCTGTATTAAGTAAACAGTTTTACTTTATTAAGTACAAAGGTAGTCAAGTAATATTTTTCTTCTGAATTGACTTGGTAATTTGTGACTTCTGGTGATTTTTTTTTTTTTTTGGCATTGTGGTTGTCACATTTATTAGTATAATGCTTTATAATATTCATTACCATTGTTGTATCTCCTGTAAAATAAGAAATGCTGTCCCTTCTCCATTTTCTGATATTGGAGATCTAAATTTTCTTTCTATTTTATTTTATTTTTTGAGTTAGGGTCTCATTGTGTTGCTCAGGCTGGAGTGCAGGCGCATGATCAAGGCTCACCACAGCCTCAACCTCCCGGTCTCAGGTGATCCTTCCACCTCTCTCCCAAATAGCTGGAACTACTGATGCATGCTACCACACTTGGCTATTTTTTTGAGTTTTTGTAGAGATGAGGTCTCACTATGTTGCCCAGGCTGGTCTGAAACATTTGGGCTTGAGTAATTTTTCCCTCCTCTGCCTCCCAAAGTACTGGGTTTACAGGTATTCGCCACCATGCCCAGCCTTTTCCAATTTTCATAATGAGTTTGTGTAACTCATTATGTATGTGACAAAGAACTGCTTTTTGGTTTCACTATTTTGTTTTTCTGTTTCTCTATTGTGCACTTTCTATTTCATTAATTTCTATTCATTACTATTTTTTTCTTCATTTGCTTCCATTTATTTTGCATGCCATTAAATATATATAAGCAGCTAAATATAAGTAGTTAAAGCTATACATTTTTATAGGGTATGTTTTAATTACATTTCTCAAATTTACCTATGTGACATATTCTTTTATTTTTTATTTATTTTTTATTTTTTGAGTTGGAGTCTCACTCTGTCACCCAGACTGGAGTGCAGTGGCATGCTCCCGGCCACCGCAGCCTCTACCTGCTGGGCTCAGGCGATCCTTCCACCTCAGCCTTCCAAACAGCCGAAACTACAGGTGTATACTACCACGCCTGGCTAATTATTGATTTATTTTAGAGATGAGATCTCACCTAGTTGCCCAGACAGGTCTTGAACCCATGGGCTCAGTCAATCCACTCACCTCAGCCTCCCAAAGCACTGGGATTACAGGCTGAGCCACAGAGCCCGGTTGCATATTCATTTTTATTCAGTTAAAATATGTGCCAGATTTCCTTGTGTTATGCCTTTTCATTTCCCCCCTTGTTATTTTAAAATATTCTTATTTATATCTGGGAACAGGGTTAAAGGTCAGGATTCTGTAGGAGCTTCCTGCTGGATGGGGGTATAGAGGTATTCCTATCTGTGTAGAGTAAGAGGAGATGAGAGGACAGAGATCAATGGAGTTGCTAAATATCTTTAGTATCTGTATACAAGGCACTGTGTACAAGCATATAATATTAGAATTACTACTGCTATGATAAAGACCATTATAGCTGCTGCTATGAACATATTGAGGCTTTGATGTCTGGTAAAATGTATTTATAGTTACCCCAGTGGGCTTAACACCCACTACAGGAGTCCAGGCAGTTCCCATTGTTGTACCAGTGAATTCCTGAGTCCATACATGCTTGTTCCTCCTGCTTGTCTTCAAGTTTCTTTGGGTTTTGTCATAAGAATTTATAGACAGTTACAGGGGTTTTGTTAATAGACTTTAACAAGGAAATACAGCTAATTTGAGGAAGTCTGAAGGAAAAAAATGGAAAACATGAGCATGGAGACATGTAATTAGGTTGTAGTTTAAATTATAGGAAATAATAATGAACAAGAGAATTCATTTTAATTTTTATTTTAAATTTTTTTATTTTAAAGATTTGGGGTACAATTGAGGGTTAGGTATACAAATGTCATTATGCAGGTACTTTTGTTGATAAGGTGTCTCCCCAACGCCCTTCACTCCCCTGGCAGTTTTCCATTACTGCCAATCCCAACCCCTCTCCCCTGGCAATGAACAAGATAATTTAAAACAGGTAGCATGATTGAAAGAAAACTAGCCCCCCCTTTTTAGAATAGGCTTGATACACCTTCACAATGATTGATATGCTAGATGATGGATTCCAGGTAAGCTCCACTCTGGAGATGGGAGATTTCTCCGCCTTTGATGGGAGGAGTCAGGGGAGGGGTCTGCCTTGATAGGGAAATATTACCTTATAAAGTTTAACAAAAATTATTAGTAATACTTTAAACAGAAAGGCATCTTGTTATCCATCTTATGTTGGATTAGAAATCCTTATACCTGGAAGGAGATTTAAAATTGTAATTTGGCACTGAAAAGCACTATAGCTGATCCTAAAGCACCGTGAGTGGTTGAGATACCATTTTAAACTTTTACAATGTTGTTTACAAAAAGTTTGCGTGGTCTGCGAGCAGTTCAGGTGGAAGGTGGCGGGATAATGTGGTTCCTGAAGCTTTTGTTTTCTATTCCACCCTAGTGAGACAATTGAGAACCTGAAGAGTTTATGTATTAAAGTTTTAAAAGCATAATATTATAACACAGGCTTACAGGTTACTGTAAATTACTTATTTAGCCGAAGTGATAGTCCAAAGATTTTTAAAAGTAAAAAAAACACCAACAAAAAACTTTACTTGTTTTTAATAGAGGAGATTTTAAACAATGAAAGTCAACAAACACATGGCAGGGGGAGCTAACTGAATTTGTCTCTTCCTCCCTCCTCTGTTGTTTACAGAAGAAAATTATTTTGAAGATTATTAACTAAGAGGCTTATGTTTTGGTCTCTGAATAGCATTTTGGCCAAGCATTAGTGTAATTGATATTAATGGTAAGTTCATAGAAATAACTAAAATGCTTGTAAACTAGATCATTCAATTTCTTTCACACATTTCTTTCCACAAACCTTCCACATACCATTTTTGACATACTCATACCAGTTATCGACATGCTTGAACCTTCTATTTGTGTTCTTTACTTTCTTTTCTTCAAATAACTAGCCATTCCATTATAGGACAAAAATGTATCATAAAAAATTCTTTCTTATGCAAAATTATTCTCTTTCCGTTATATACTTTATTACCAAAAACATACCTTTATACTAACAACTCTCTTTACATCTTTCCTTTGCTTTCTGGTTTCTTTCTTTCACCTTTTTACAGATAACTGTTTACATTTATACTTTGAATTAACCTTTAGTAACTCTGGATTAAGAGAAGGCTATATGCTTCTAACATGGATGACCAGGATCAAATGTCTGACACCTGTATTAATTAAAAAATTAACTTGGTTTCTCGCACCTTAATATTCACCTGGGGTTTGCTAGGGTGATGGTGAACTACTGCCAGGCACTTTAGCAGATTTCCAGGCCTCTGTAATGGCCACCATTTCTGAACCAGATGTTCTCTCTTCTCTTCAGAAGACAGTGTACCTACTTTCCAGTGACTTCCTGGTCTGCAAAGTGGACAAGGTTCTGGAGGTTTAGGCCTCTTTGGGGCATCTACGCCTCTAGTTCCCCTGCAGACTGTATCCATAGCAACAAACACCATCCTCTTAGCAGGTTCATTCTTACCAGGTCTCTGATGGGCAGTGGGAGTTTTGTTGCAAATGCCAACTGCCAACTGAAGTGCCTCTTTGGCCCTCTGGTTCTGCAGCTTTCCATGTTGGCACCCTGTTGCTTCTCTAATGTCTTGGCTGAAAAAAATCTCAAAGTTTTTCCTGTAATTGACTATACATATGAAACTTTTGACCATTTCTCTGTCTATAATGATCTGATGTAAAACCCCTGAGTGAGTGAACAGACCACGTGAATGTGAAATGATCTGTCCTAACTAATTTCTAGTTATGAATAGGCAAATTTGTTAAAACCCTTTATAAATTACTAAATTATGGTATTAGCTGTGAGGTGTGGACAATTAGATGGGAGTGATTAGTTCCCACCTTCACTGTGGCCACAGAATACCCAGTATTTCATCCATCTGGCAGAAGTAGTAGGCTTAATAAAGTGACTTACCTTTCTTCCCCAAAAAGCTTAGGAAGCCTGACATAACAAATGCTGGTGTTATCTAGCACTAATGTTTCAGCACACGATAAAGTTAGAAGTAAGATTTTACTAGAGCATGTGCAAGTTTGGTTTGGAAAAGCAGATTAAAATGACAATAGACTTTTTTTTCCTGAGTTAACAGGATTAGATAATTAACATGTGATCCTTTTACTTTTTTGTCTAAGAGGAGGACTGATAGTCCCAGTTTAGATCTAATTTGAGAGAGATTTATCATAGGAAAAGAAACATGAACTTCAGTAGCTTTTTGTCCAGGCCACCTCCCTGAGGGGAGACAGGTTAAGCCAGCACACGTGGCATAAAAGATTGGAGAGAAAGGGGAGAGAAAGTAGCACGTGTGGTTTGACTTGCTGCAGCTAGGAGGGCTGCCACCAAGAGGTTATCAGGCTGTGGGGGTGAGAAGAAGAGGGAGGCTGTAAGCTAGGGTCTCTTATCATGGCCATAGATGATGACCTCTCCTCTGCAGGTAAAGGTGGAGGGCAAGAAGAAGGAAGAGCAGAAGGGGAAACTGATGGAGAGTATAGTGGCAAAAGCAGATTGTGAGAGACAGGAGAAGTAAAACTATCTAGATCAATGTCTGAATTGTTAGAAGGAAAGCAGGAAGGAGGTAAAGTAAAAAAGGAGTTAAGAGAAGTATGCCACAGCAAGAACAAGGGGTCTGCGTGACACTCTATTTTGAAGACCTCAGACCTTTGCCCTTGTGGCAGCAATTGAGGTCAAGTTGGAAGAGAGTATCAGAGGCAAGATACTTGCCTTGGGCCCATTTCCTGGTTGCCTAGCTGTGTTGAGGAGATGCTTAAGGCTAGTGAGAGAATCCTGAGATCTTTTGGAATGTGTTTCAAGGGAGGAGACTTTAGCCACCCATCTTGGGTCTCCTATGAGGAATAATTCTAGAGGGAGGGAGAGATTGGCCTTAAGAACAGTCCCTGAGAGGCCAAAAGAGAGAGGGAGAACATAGAGGGCCTTGGATCCAAGCAAAAACCATCTATGCCCTCAGCCGATGTCCCAGGCAAAGAGTTGGTGGAATTACCCTGAGTATGTGGTTAATGAGTGAGAGAGGGTGGTCCCCTCACCACTTCGACCCACTGGAGGTAGCACTTCTGTGGAAGATGGCCCCACACCCTAGTAAAAGGCTGTTCCAAGATGTACATTTGGGAGATGTGGCCAAGATTTCCACAGAGGGTCTCAGACCCCAGTACAAGAGACTCCCAAGTGGACCAGAAAGCAAGCCTCTCAGGCCATGTTTAAAGACCTTCTAGCAAGAAATAGGGTAGCACATGAATAGGGGAATTGGTCTTGGGAGCAGTTCTGAGGAGGCCAGCAAAAGAGACACAGGCAGCAGCTACAGTAGCCTCCTTGTGCTTGTTTTCAGATCTTCTAGCAATAATAGAGTAACACATGGACTCACCCATCATGTTTCATACCAGACAAGGCTGAGGCAACAGGGAGAGGTTCGTTCAATACAACTCATTACAGGCAATAGGAGTAAGAGTGAGTAGTAGAAAAAGAGAACCAAGTACCTTGTCTTTCTCCATAGAGACTTGGGTTGGAAAAGAGGAAAGTGAGAGACAGTGGCATACCTCACTGAGGACTCCAAAAACGTTGGGTTAAAAAATATAGCCCAGTGGAGCCTCCAGAATGATAGGTTAGACCTGTTGGGGTTGGGGTTGTGCGATCCAGTGCTAGGTGAAAGAAGCAAAGAATTGTACAGTAGTTAGATTGGAAAATATAGTTTACTTAGAAAGTAAATTAGAGAGACACAGAGAGAGGAGATTCACCTATCCAAGATAGGAGAGGGGACCAAAGCTTAGGAAACATGGCAGTAGCCATAGCTCAAAGAATGTTTGGCCACATCAGAGTTTAGTAAAGCAATGGCCTGTGTTTTCTCTCTTGAACTATAGTTTACTCAGAATTGTGTTTCTTTAAAATAATTTGAGTTTTTTCAGATATTGCTGTCAGAAAATCTACTTAGTATGATTTAGTCCTTTTAAATCTATTGGATCTTTGCTTATGGCACAAAATAAAGTCTTTCTTAGTGTCTGAAATAAGTACATTTTTAAATTCATGCCATATGTTATAATTAATTCATGCTTGCCATTTAGTTTAAGTTGGTGGATAACATTTTTCAAGTGTTCTGTAGCTTTGGTCATTTTTTGTTTACTTTTTCTATCGATTACTGAGAGAGAATAAAATGTCTAAGTGTTATTGTGAGTTTATTCATTTTTCTTTCCAGTTCTATTAGTTTTTACTTCATCTTATGAAATGCATAATTCTTAAATTCTTTATATTTTTCTTAATTCTCATCCTCTTTAATGATTAATTATTGATAATAAAAATAATAATTATGGATTAGTTACTGTTTTAGGCTTTTTACATGATCCCCAGCCCCCTATAGTACCTTATGAGGTACCTAATATCCTTGATTTGTGAATATATAGCCCGAGGTTCAGAAAGATTAAATTATCTGTCTAATGATATAAAATAATTTAAATTTTGTCAGAGTTAGGATTCAACTGTCTTTTTCTCTCTCACACACTCTTTCTTATTTCAAACTCTGCAATTACATCTCTGTATTATTAATTTTGTAAAGAGAGCTTGGCATGTAAGAAGAATGTTTAGGATGATGACAGACAAATTAACTAGATTAGTAGATCTGGACCAGATCATAATGATTCTGCTATCCAATGCCCCACATTTCAGTTTTTATCTTGTTGACAACAAAAAATTAAAAATTTTCAAAAAACTACAAGGTTATAGTCATATAAAAAATACTACCATAGTAAGGGAGAGATAAATGTGTCAATGTGGAAAGCCAGGAGGGAGATCAGTAATGAGGTTTGAGCACTAGACCTTGTGATTTTGGTTTTAGAAAATGAGAGACAGACAGTCTTAACGGGTATGAAAAAAGATACAAACTATAAGAACTACAGACAGTTTAGTTGTAAATGAGATAAAATGACAAAGAAACTAGGAAGATATATAATTTTCCTGTTTGAGATATGAATAACTAGGTAGGCATGGACTACATTATTCATTTATTTAGGACAAAATGAGCAACAGCTTTTAATATGGGGGAAGATATGGAAAATATATTTAGTTTTAAAAATATGGGATTTTTGTATAATTTTAAAAACAATTTACATTAAATATTCTATGTTTCTCTTCTGTAGCACTTGCTTAACAATTCAGAAAATTATCACAATTAGAAGATACTATTAAAGGAGTTCTGATTCTTTTAAAGATTAGATGCTTGCAAAAGGTCATTATATCTATAATAACAACATAATAATACAGTATGAGCTAACTAATATATTTATTTACAGCAATCTAAGAGCTGTGGACACTGAAATTTATATGAATTTAATTACAAAGACGGTTGGGTAATTTTTAGGTCAGAAGAAGTCTATGATTGCTTTCATTCTTGGGGGATAAAGTGAATATATAATAAATATAAACTTTAGAAGGATGAGAATTTACCTATTTCATAAAATGTAAGCATGGAAGTCTGAAGGCATAGGAAAATGTAGAAGTCAGTTATTTTTAGGAAGAGGAAATTTACTGGGACAAGGAGAAATCAGTTGAAGTTTTAAGAGCTATGTAAGAATTCTCAAGGTGGATTGGAATCTAGATGGTCCCAAGGTAGGTTGGAATCTGAGTGACAAAGTTAGCTTTCTCCACCACAGGACTTTTGTTGAAGAAGAGGTGGTGGAAGAAGATCAAGACTAGGTCAGCATATTAATTTTCTTTTCTGTACAAAAAATTATCATAAACTTGCTGGCTTAAGGCAACACAGACTTATTAACTGTTTTCATGGGATTCCAAGTACAGGCTAGCTGGGTCCTTAGCTCAGGGTCACACTAGGTTAAAATCAAGATGTCAGGACTATCTCATTTCCAAGTTTTTCCCCCAATTTTTATAGTTGTAATATCAAGGTCCCTGTTTATTTAGGGTTTGCATCCAGAGGTTGCTACCATCTTCTGGTGGTCACCCTATAACATCTTAGTGCATGGTGCTCTCACATCATAGAGGCCGAGTTCTTGAACATTAGCAAGATAATCTCTCTTCAGTATTCTATAATGAAGATTTAAATCATGAAATCTGATTAAAGGAGCGACTATCTCATTATATTCATAGATTCCACTCACACACAAGAAAAGAAATTATATAGGCATGCACGTCAAGAGGAAGGCATTGTTGGGCAATCTTAAAATTTTGCCTAACTTTGTTAAGTGCTGACAAAAATCTTATAAACTTGATGTATTTAGATTCTATAGCCCTTCTGGAGGGTTGGGTCTAATCCAAACCTTAATGAATTTGAAATCAGAGGTAAGCAAAATTTAACTTAAAACTATAACCCAGCTCTAACTCAGCTCAAGTCCTGATTAGATGAAAGAAACTAAGTAAGGATTCCAGGTTCCTAACAGGTAAAAGGTATGAGTCCTTCCTAGGAAAAGTTATTTATTTCAGTCCCTCTATCCATAATTTCTTACCAAAAGAAAACTAGGTATAAAAGAAGCAAGAAAATGTGACTTAAAGTCACATATAATCAAAATATCTGAATTAGTAAACTATTCTTAAAATATCTATAATATCATCAAAACAGCCATAGTTCTTATATAGCTATCTTATAGCTATAAAATTTTAAAATATCTATATTAAAATAAGAGTACAGGAAGATCAAAAGAAATAAAAAGATGAGAGAATTAAAATGAAACTATCTTACAAAACAATAAAATAGAATTTAAGAACAAAAAATATATCTGAAATTAAGAATAAGTTGGGTGGGTTTATCAGCATATTGTGCATCATAGAAAAAAGATGTTGAAAGTATAATAGAAGTTATTAAAATTGAAGGAGATATAGAGAAAAGGCAGAGGGGAGAGTAAGGGAGGGAGGGAGAGAGAGAGAGAGAGAGAGAGAGAGAGAGAAAGATCCCATATCAGAAATTACAAATTAATGAGACAATAAAACATGTTCTAATATTGGTGTACTTGGATTTCCAGAAGTAGAAGAAATACAGAATTGGACAGAAGAAACATTAAAGAGATTATGGATCATAATTTTTAAAAACTGGCATCAGGTGAAAATCCATATATCCACACATATCAATAATATTCAAGCAAGAAAAATAGAAGGCAAACCATACCTAGACTCACTATAGTAAAACTGTTACAACCCAAAAATAAATTCTTAAAAGCAATTGGATCAGGAGATTATGTTAGGGAAGCAAAAATAAAACTTGTGGCTAGATTTTCATGGAAAAGTATAAATGATAGACTGGAATAGCATTATAAAATACTGAAAGAAGAAAAAATATCTGGCCAATTTAGAGTTTTATATTCAGTAAAAATATTCTTCAAATATGAAGACCAAATAAAAATATTTTCTAAAAAGTTGAGAAAATTTATTTCTGGTAGAACCACAGCACAAAAAATTCAAAGAAAGTGTTCAACAAAAAGGGATATTACTCCAGATGGAAAAATAGATAAATAAGAAGAAATAAAGAACTTTACGTTAAAACATTAACTGAAAACTATTGAAAATAAATATTGTATCAGTGTACTTTGAGATTTATAATATATATAATAGTTAAATTGAGTAATAATATCATAATGAGTGGAGAGAGTTAGCAGAATTATGCTATTTTAAAGTTCTTACATTGTGTATAAAGTAACATTGCGGGGGCCTGCTCCCACCGGGTGTGGAACTTCCTGAAGGAGAGGCGGACTAGACGAAAGATGAAAATAATATACTTGAACACCTGCTTGCAGGACAGATGTCATTTAATGTTAGTTAACAGAAAGCTTTTATACCATCCATAAAGGGGCAAGACAAAGAAAATTCCTTCACGTACATATCCTTTAAAAGTTACCACCTTCTAGTGGTCTTAGAAGCAACAAACAAGCCAAGAACACTATTTGCTAAATGATAGTTTTAAATTACAAAGAAAGTCCTAAATTACAGTCCTTGAAATGTCTCAAGAAAGTTTCCAAGTGCACATTTCTCCATGTATCAGGAATTTTCTCTCTGGGGCTTCTATGACCTTCAAAGCTTCATAATTGCCTTTCCTGTCCTGGTGTCTTCGTTACTTTTCTCTTATCCTGCAGTGTTTATTTCTAAAGAAAACTCAAAAGAAGCTTTTAGTGATATTTCCCAGGCCCCCAAGGTTGCTCTCTGTATTTAGTTAATTTATCATGAAAGTATCCAATTAGTATGTTATGAATTCAGTGAAAACCCACTCTATAAACATTAACTTAAAATTTTAACTGTTGAATTAAGTAAAAACCTTAACGATTAATCTTCATCCTAAATCTGTGAAAACAGTGTTATAAATCACCTACATAACTCCTAGATAAGTGTTAGAACTTATGATGAATTCATAATGAACTTACTATAAACTTGTGCTTCTAAAAAACCTTATGTCTAAACCTTATGTCTAAACACTAAACTACATCATAATTCTATGTCTAAACTACATAAACCACAAATGAGTGAATATACTTATATCATTTTTTTACTCAAGCAACATCTAATAACTTATAACCAAGTGAAAGAAATCACTCTTGATGTGCTTCAGAGTTTAACCCTTGCATATGTTAGAAAAGGCCAAATGGCATAGTGGGAAATGGAAAAATGAACCATGACTTTTCCAGGTTAGCTGTGATTACTTCACATAAACATGCCATTTTCTTCTTCCACGACTGCACAGAATTTTTCAGCCATTTCAACAGTAAAGGTGGAAGACAGAAGGGCCTCAGCTTCCCAGACTTGCCCTGCAGCCCGGGGTCTTCAGCCCACCAGGACCCTGTCAGTCATGTGGATCTCCAAGGCTGGCTCCCAACATAACATAATATTAATTCAAGGTAGATGGTCAAGAGTAAGGAAGATATGTTGTAACTTCTAGAGTAATCACTAAAGTAATGCAAAAATATTGCTACAAAGCCAATAAAGTAATTAAACAGGAAACAAAAATATTTGATTATACCAAAGACATCAGAAGAAAAATAAAATTTAAAAAATCAAGAAGATACCAGAAGATAGAAAATAATTTTAGTAAGAAGGTAGACCTAAATAATCATATCCATAATTACATTAAGTATAAACGAATTAATAATTCCAGCTAAAATACAGATATTGAGTGACTGTATAAAGAGACTCATCTATATGTTGCTTATAAGAAATATATTTGTAAAAAAGGGAAAATTTTAGACTGAAAAATGGAGAAAAAAATAACATTAAAAAACTAATCACAAAAGAAAGTTGAGTATATAAATACCAGACAAAATAGTCTTCAAGACAAGAAAAAGTAACAGCATTAAAATATCTATTCATAAGCATAAAAAGTGAATAAGGAGAAAGACAAAACTATCTTGAATGTGCATGTATCTAAACATTTCTCTTCAAAATACATAAATCAAAAATATCAGAACAAATAACAACTAAATGGAACACCAAATATAAGAGTAAAACAGAAAAATTTACAAAAACTGATATAAAAAGAAATAAAAAATATAGAAAATTAAATGTCTTAAGACAATGATACTGTAAGTTTCTCATAATGAAAACTCCATCCGAAGATAATTTCATGAATTAAGTTTATAATACAGTTAAGAAACAGCTATTACATTATAAAACACAATTTTTCAGAGAAAAGCAAAAGGAAAAACAATTTTATAATTGCTGATATCAGCACATGCCACATATTGAAATTTGAGAAAGGCATTACATAAAAAGAAAATTATATAACTATTGTATTTATAAACATAGACACAAACATTGTGAAAAAATATTAGAAAACAAATTTAATATTATACAAATCCCCACAGTCATGTGGGGTTTATTCCTGAAATGAAAAGTTGGTTTCCCATTTTGAAATTACCCAATGTTACCACATTAATAAGGTAAAGGAAAAGCCATATGATTATCCCAGCAAACGCAGGTAAAACATACAGAAAAATTTGTTAGTCTTCATGATGAAAACAATAAAAAACTAGAAATGAAGATAATTTCCTGAAATTGATATGAACATAAAATATTATACAGTTAACATAATTGTGAAATATTTAAAGTGTTATCTCTGAGTTCAGGAAATATGCAAAAATATCTACAGTGACTACTTCTATTCAGTGTTGTTTGGGAGCATCTAGTTAATGCAAAAATACAAGAAAAAAAGTAAAAGACAAGGGTTGGAAAGAAAGAAGATAATTATCTTTATATATGAATGCCCATACACAAGAATTAGAATAAATCAATAAACCATTCAATAAAACTAATAAGTGAATTAGCACAAAGCACCCAAAGAAAATAACAATAAATTGGCATATTTGCATATATTGGAAGTAGATAATTAGAAAAATCTTTTTAATGTATCATCCACAATAACTGATGTCAATTGCCTAAAAGTAAATTTAACAAAATGTAGGCAAGACTTCTGCTCTGTGATCTAAAAATGACTGATATAATTGAAGAAGACATAGAGAGTTGAATAATATTCATATATTGGATGACTAATATTGTTAAAATGAGTTTTGTATCTATAGATTTAATGGGATTTCAATAAATATTTTAGCAATGACAATCATTTAAAAAATTATAGGATAATAAGTGGGATCTAGAAGAGCCAAATTGGAGGATTCACATTGCTGTCTCAATATTAATTATAAAACTAGAGTGATTAGGATAATGTAGTAAAGGTATACAAAATAAACCTACCCTTATATAATCAATTGCTTTGTGATTTTGTCAGCAATTCAGAAAATAATTAACATTTTTCTAATAAGTGATAATGGGATAACAATATATGTAATAAAAATATAAACTGTAATCCATAACTCATTTTAAACATATCAAATATATCATTATAACAATATATATGTATTATAATATAATATACAAAAATATACATTATATATATTTGATATGGACCATGGACCTATATTATTGTGAAATCTATGTTTTCTTTAAGCTTCTTGAAGAAAATATATGGAATATCCTTACAACATTGCATAGGCAAAAACTTTGCAGAACTCAAAGGCCCTAACTATAACATTATTCAAAAATTAGACTTTTATAAGCAGTAGGAAAAAATGCCTTATTAAAGGATATCATTGGAAATAACATCAGCAAGATAATGGAATAGGATGTCTCTCACTTGTATCATTCCACAGTAGCAATAATTCCACAGACAAAAATGCCTTTGTGAAAACCTGGGGTTCTGATTTTTGTAAAACCCTGGATTTTGCCCAAGATCTGGGGGGGGGGGGTCAATTAAGGGGGCAGACTTGCACCAACCATGGTTTTGGTTTCAGATCTAGAAATGGCCACATCTCCCTGTAGGCTTGTTCCTGATACTAGAACCATCTACCAAGGCACCCAGGAGCTGTCACACACAATAGTGCCCAGGGAGGTAGACCTGCTGACCTTTGTCTCAGCTGTAAACCTTGAAATGTCTCTGTAACTTGGCTCTAGGCCCTCTCAGCTGTAGCCTAGAGTAATCTTGTTTACAGGAGGACTCAGAGGAAGGCATGCCCATATGCAACCATGTAGGCAGGACAACTAACCTACGTCTCACAGCAGATCTTGAAATGGTCTTGAAAAGACTCCTGTCTCTCTCAGGTGCAACTTGATAGCAGTCCTGTCTAAACCAAGACTTTGAAGGACACGTCTGTCAGTGTCCCTACAGGCTGATCTGCTGACCTTAGTCACACTGTGGATCTTGAAATGGCCCTCTAATTTGGCTCTGACTCCAGTCAACAGTGGTCCAAGAGCAGATCTGTCCACTCAGGGACCTGAGTAGAGACATGCCTATCTAGGAGACAAGTCTGAACATTTCTGTCTTTGATTTCATGTTCTTTATCCTGAGAACAATGTGAGATGTAGACTTCTGAGGCCTTGGACAACCCACATCTATAACTTTGCTGGGTGTAGACCCTGTGGCTGCTTCTGTGAATTGATGTAGAATCTCTGTATCATCTCTAGGCTGAGGTTCCTTTATGCAGTGTCCCTACCATGCTGGGATCTCAGCAGTGGTCCCACCCCCAGTGCTCAACTAGGCATTTCCCTGGTGAGGACTTTTTGGAACAGCCTCAACCTCACATTTCCACTCAGTATTTTCCTAGTATGGACTTTCTGTGGTGCCTCATCCCTTGACATATCTCTGCCTGAACCCACAAGCTTTTTCATACATCCTTTGAAATCTTGGTGGAAGGAAACCATGCTTCCACAGGTATTGCTTCTGGGTGCTTTCCTGCTTAGAAGATTTTTCCATCAGATATACTGCCCCATCACTCTTAAATTCAGGTTTCCACAAAGGCCTAAGTCATGGACTCAATGTAGCCAAGTTTTTTGCTGGAGTGTAATAAGAATAGTCTTTTGTCCACTTCCCAATAAGTTCCTTATTTCCATCTTGGACCTCATCAGAATGACCTTTACTGTTCAAATTTCTATCAAAATTTTGGTCATTTCCATTTAACCAATCTGTAAGAAGTTCCATCTGAACTTTCTGTTGTCTTTCTGTCTTCTTCTGAGTCCTCATCAGAATCACACTTAATGTTCTGTTCAAGGCAATACAGTCTTTTCTAGCTTGCTTATTCAAACTCTTCCAACCTCTGGCCATCACCCAGTTTCAATGCTACTCCCATATTTGTATAGAAATACCACACTTCTCACTACTTTTTCTGTCTTAATCCATTTTGTGTTGCTATAATACCAGAGGCTGACTAATTTATAAAGAAAAGAGATTTATTTGGCTCGTGGCTCTGTAGACAGAAAATTTGAAGAAGCATGACACTGATGTCTGCTTGGCTTCTGGTGAGAACATTCTTGTTGTGTCACAAAATGGCAGATAAAAGGGGAAGTGGATATGTGCAAAGAGACAAAACACAAAGGGCATTCTGGATTTATATAACAACCCACTTTTGCAAGAACGAATCCATTTCTGTGATAACTAATCAGTCTTTCCAGAGTGAGAATTTACTCACTACTGCTAGATTGGTACCAAGCCATTCATGAGGGATCTGCTTCCAAGACCCAAACACCTCCCACTAGGTCCCGTCTCCCCACATTGCCATATTGGGGATCAGATTTAAACATTACTTTTGGTAGAGACAAACCATATCCAAAATATAGCAGCAACCAAAGTTAAGTTGCAATCAACTTAAAATAATTTATTATAAACATATGATATTTAATGTAAGCCTCAGGGTAGCCACAAAGCAAAAACCCATAGGAGATACAAAAAAGATAAAGGAATTAAATTATACTACCACAGACACCAGAAAACAAATAACAAAATGGAAGTAGTAAGTCCTTACTTATCAATAATTACCTTGAATACAAATGGATTACAACTATAAATGAAAACTATAGAATAATTGAATAGATAACAAAAAATAAGAATTTACCGTACTCTGCCTACAAGACACTCGCTTTACCTCTAAGGAGATACATACACTGAAAACTAAAGGAATGGAAAAAGAAACTGCATGCAAAAAGAAACCACAAAATAAGAGCAGAGTAATATTTTGATGAGACAAAATAGACTTTAAGTCAAAAACTGTCACCAGAGTCAAAGAGGGTCATTATATAATGATAATAAGGGCAATTAATCAAGAAGATATAACAATTATACATATATATGCACTAAACATTGGGACAACTGTAAATATATAAAGTAAATATTAATAGATTTAGAGAGAGATATAGACAACAATAAGATATTTCTAGGAGTCTTAGTCCACCTGTGCTGACATAACAGAACACTTTAGACTAAGTAATTTAAAATGAATAGAAATTTATTACTTAAAATTCTAGAGCATGGTAAGTCTAAGATCAAGGTGTCAGCGATGGTGTTTAACGAGGACAGCTCTCTGCTTACAAGATAGTGCCTTATTGCTGTTGAGAGAGGAGGTTTCTAGAAAATGACTAAGCAGACAGACAGGGTGTGTCTAAAGTAACAAACTGATAGGAGACAACTAGTAAACAACTCAGGGGACAAACAGGGCATGTCCAAAGTAAACACCTTGGCAGACAGACAGGTGTTTACTTTGGATATGCCCTTTTTGTCCCCTGAATTGTTTACTAGTTGTCCCCCAGTAACAAAGGAACAAACTGGGAATAGACTGTGGAAAATAACTAGGCAGACAGCCAGGGCAGGTTCTCCAATAACAAAGTAACAGACATCCTGCTGGTGAGATTGGAAAACAACCAATCAGCTCACAGCTAGTGCTAGCCAATCAGCTTAATCTTAGGACTATATAAGGACCAGATTTTGGCCCCAGACTGCAACCCTCTTGGGTCCCCTCCTGCTCTGGAAGCCTTTCTGTTCTCTCAATAAATCCTGCTTTCTCAACTTTCCAGCCAGTCATCTGTGTCTCTCATTCCTCCTGGGCTCAAGATAAGAACCCGATCTCAAGAGCTGAAGAAGATCATCAGGGTTGAAGAGCTGTCCACCCCAGCAGTTGACTTGCCAGTCAACAGAGCCAGCTGAACTGAGAGAGCTGCTGGCAGAAGGCAGGACTCCAAAGCTGAGACACTCCTGGGGCTAGGCTTGCTAGCTCACCGAATCAACAACACTCTTAGGGCTTGGCTTGCCAGCCTATTAGAGTCAACACTCTCTGGGGCTTGGCTAGCCAATCCATTGAGCTGATACTGTTGAAGTTCAGGCTGATCTGAAAAATCCGAATCAGATTTGGCATCCAAGGTGGGGCTCAATGGAAAGATTAGTTAAAGTGAGCCTATTTCTTTACTTCCATTTCTGAGGATTTTTGTCCTCAAGTGCTTTTTCTCTCTCTCTCTAAAAAAAAAAAAAAAAAAAATTACTGGGGCTCTGCCAGCCAGTTAAAAGTGAATAGTGCAACCACCAGACTACAATACACAGAGTTCATGCTTGCTGGAGAGGACTTGGTTAATTCCCCATTGCCCTTGGGTGTTGGGAATGTTGACCCTGTTCCAAACCAGTTTCCTTTCACAGAGTTCTAGCCATCACATGTAATTGGAAGAAGTTTGGGAGTAATAGAGGGCATCTGGCAAAGGCTACACCTTGGTGCTACCCAAAGGCTCCCAGACTGACCCCAATTTCTGACAGCCCAATAGGGTATTGGCAGAAGGCTTCCAGTAATTTATATCACACTTTCTTTAACCTTTCCTGTCACATTTTCTTCTTGTTGGGATCACTATGGCTATTGTCCCAACTTGGTGCTTGAAATCATGGGTGTTTTTGCAGCTTAGGGAGTTGGCTTTACTAGATAGTGGTGGTAGCTAGCTGACTTGATCCTTGTTGAAAAATAGCTCCGGACAAGGTGTGCTGATTGTTCTAAGAGGCAAAGGGTAGGAAGCTTTGGTTTTGTTTTGTTTTTTCATCATGTTAGGAAGCAGTATAACCGGTGAATATGAGAAACTGTTTCATGTGAGGAAACTTTTTGGAAAGCATATTGTTAAGTTAGGTCCCTACTTCTTTCATTTAAGGAAAATCTGTCTCCATGATTGCATCCTAGTATGTAGAATCTGGTTGGTATATCTGGGGACTCTATGGGTAGGCAAATGCCAAATGAATGTAGACTCTTCCCTTTGAGGGCGCTTTGTCAGCATTGTGTACCTTGTATGCTGGCTATGCAGGCTTTATGATGAAATGCCTGGCTGCCTATGAGTTTAGACTTTTTGGAGGCCATCAGGTACTATCTTGATGGTCTGGGACTGGCACTTGAATGCCTCCAACTTAAATGTTCTCTTACCAGGAGAGAGAGCCATGCTAGGAAAGCAAGTTGAATGTTGTAACCTGGTTCAAACCGTGGGTCTACTGGCCAGAGATCCATGGAAGTTCCCAGGAAAACACCCCCTCTTCATCAGAATCCCACTCCAAAAACATTTGTTCTAAGACTTGTTTGAAGACCTAGTATGGTAAGGGGGAATACTAGGTTTGAGGAATCCAGAGGCACAGTCGACAACAAAGGACAGGTATTAATGTGTAGGTCAGTGTGTCTAATTCCTACTGACTGGGTCTCTTCTGCTGTACTTGGGTGGATGTCATACTCACATCCAAGGAATGCCATGAGTGGAGAAGGACAGGAAAGTGAGGGAATGCTCTCCTTTCTTCAATCCTTATTTATGCACATTGGTTGGAGAAGGGAAAACTTAGGGAAACTCTTCTTTTACCTTTCTCCCTCTTCACTCTCCAGAAGGGTAACAGGACATCTGTCTGTCTGAGGGTGCAATCCTTAAGAGTGCATCCTGAGACATGGGACTCCTTTGATCCTAAGACTTTAAAAAAGCATCTTAAATTCTTTTGCCAAATTATAAGTTGCAGGACAGAGAAACCTGGTCTCTGGAGGGAAGTGTAAATTATAATACAATCTTGCAGCTAGGTAATTTCTGTAGATGCCAGGGAAAATGGTCTGAGGTCCCATATGTACTAGGCTTTTCTTGTGTTATGAGAAAATCTGGACTTTTGCCAACATTGTAGAATCAATTCAGCCCTACTAGAGGTCATCTCAAGAGATGGTCCCAATGGACCAGGGATGTCAACCCCAGAGGTACCACTGGGGAAGGCATCAGCTCATGAGGCCACTCCTCTTGGTCCATGCTGCCCTCCTTATTCAGTTCCTCTTCATTCTTCAAGCCATTCCCACTCTAAAAAAACCCCTGCATTCTAGCACTCGTGTTACCTATGCCCCTACAAGAGGTGCTTGGTGAATACGGCCCTAGTAAGGTACAGGTATCCTTTCTCCTATGGGACTTGAAACAAGGAAGCTCTTGGCAGGTTCTCAGATGATCCTTACAAGAATACAGATACTTTCTGGGGTTTAACACAAGTAGACAAGCTCTCCTGGAAGGATACTATGTTGCTCTTGGACAGACCCTAATGACCACTGAGAAACAAACAGCCCTGCAAGTGGCAGAGAGTTTGGAGATGAGCTTTGCATTTCATATAGTGGCAGAGAAGGGGAGGAGACCTATCCAATTGGCATATCTGCGGTACTAGTGGAAAACCTTAAATGGGTCCCTGATAGTGACTTGGGAGAATGGAGGAGAAAACACTTCCTGGTATGCATACTGGAAGGCCTGAGGAAAACTAGAACTAAACCTCCTAATTATTCCAAGTTAGCCATGATAGATTAGGGAGTCGATGAGAATTCCTCAGCTTTTCTGGAAGAGCTAAGAGAGGTTTTGCTTAATTACACCTCCTTAGACTCTAAATCAGTTGAAGGACAACTAATCTTAAAAGATAAGTTCATGGCCAGGCTCGATGGCTCAGCCTGTAATCCCAGCACTTTGGGAGGCCGAGGTGAGTGGATTGCCTGAGCCCGTGGGTTTGTGACCCGCCTGGGCAACTTGGCGAGACCTCATCTCTACGATAAATAAAAAATTAGCTGGGTGTGGTAGCGCGCGCCTGTAGTTCCAGCTACTTGGAAGG